>NC_071573.1:83019798-83254798 GCF_024509145.1 Vidua macroura
TTGTGAAAATACTTGTTTTACCTTTGAAACCATCAGATTCAATAGATTAATTGCAACCTGTAAGCACAATCAATCTGTTAAGAAGCCTTGCCATGCTTCTATTTTGTTGTTCATCTGCTTCTCTCTGCTCAGGTACCACAGAGCTTTCACCACACTGCTGCAATCAATATGTTGATGAGGATAAGTAAACAACAGAGTGAAAAATAATCTGCAGTCCCAGTCCTTGCAATGCTTTTAAGCTCATTGAAGTTCATTACAACAACTTTTGCCTTCAGTTTGCAGTACTTTCAGAGTGAATGGCGAATGTCTTGACTCAATAATTTCAAAGAAAATGTTCAGTTAACACAGTAAATCCATGCAGGAATTCCATTCATTCCTGGCTCTATAAGGCAGATAAATTGAACTTTGGCTACTACCAAGTTTGTTTCCCAAATGGGGAGAGAGACAGCAATGCAATGACCAACCTCCCTTGCTTCTAAACTTGCAATAAAGTTCATTAAAAAAACAAAGATCATTATAAAGCCTGTGCACTCAGTGATTTTTATAAGATTTTCTAAGATCACATGTTCATGTCAACATGTTTTTAGAGGTTTTGGTCAGGTCACTCATATTGGCTCTGTAAGGTTGCATTTCTTCAGAAGAAGGTGATGAAATTGCTTTTTGTTACCCAAAGAGCAGCACTACAATGGGTCTTTCAACACCTGCAGGTTGTTAATGATGCATCCAAAGCACTGGGTCCTCCAGAGACATCATTACCTACCATGGTCCATCACTCCAGGGTCTGACCAATCAAGCTGCTTTCTCTTCTGTCTTTTAGATTACAAATTTCATTTACACAAAAACATGCTAAACATCAATCTCTCTGTATATTTTTCCTAAAACAAAGTAAATTGTAATCCCCAACTTTAATTTTCTGTAACAAAGGCCTTTTGGGAACCATCTGCTTTAAATGTGTCCTTATCATAAGCATAATGTTTGAAACACAACTCTGAGGAAGCTGTTTTGCACATGCCATTATTTAATGAAAGTGCAATTACATGACTGACTTGTTTTCTCTGGAAATCATAATAACAATCGAGTCATGCTTGGTTCCTGGAAACTTACTGGCTGTGAATTCACCTCATTAAATCTGCCTATTATTTTACTGTCTGGTAGATTTGGTTTGAACCATGCTGGCCACATTTAAGACATTTTGCTGTAACTCACTGACATTCTTGGTGCTAAGCAGTGATTTTCATTAATTTGTTTTCTAAGCAAAGATTATAATTTGTGGAGGAAAACAGAAGGCTGTGGTAAATTCACTGTGAAATTCACTGGGAAAGTTCTATTCCTGTTTATCAGTATTTTTCCAGTGGAGTGCATGGGATCATTTTGGGCATAAGAATTTCACTTGCTCTCAAATTGTGTTCTTCCCCTCTCTCTTTGCACCTGCTATTCCATGAGTGAGTGGGATACTGGGGATCTTTTCCTACTGATTGTACATATCTTGCTTCCAATGTCATTCCTCTGACTCTCATCCAGCCTTTGTGAAATCAGTGATATTACCAGCATCTGAGCTGGGGCAGAATTTGTCCCAGCATGTGTAAAATGTTATGAAGCATTTTACAATCCTTTTTCCCAAGAACTACTACACTAAAAATCATTTGGGTTGCCTTCTGTAACCATGTGAATTATTGACTGAAAACAAATGACAGCCACTGAAATCTAGGAAAACCTATTAAAAATTCATCATTCATTTCTAACCTTTCTTTCCCAGTACATGGACTGCAGCAAGACCTTGTGCAAGAATATAACAGAAATGTTATTTCTTAGCTCTCCTATTTGTTTTTGTTGACCTTTAATGTGGTCATTGTATATGAATGAAGAACAGAAGATCTTTACAGTAAACAGAAAGATACATCTTTTTGGGCATTCCATGCAGGAAGTTTGGTTCATCATACAAAATTAGAGTTATTACAAAATCTCCACCCTCAGTGTTTAGGGGACCATGAAGTCCTGCTTTAGTGTCATTTAAAGAATGGAAGAGTAAAATTATTTCATGTCTTATTGTAAGGAAGAAAAAAGCAACACTGCTTAGTTTGTAAAGAAAGCCTTTCCTGATACTTCTATCTAAATGCAGATTTTCAGTTTTCATCTCTGTGCAATCTATGTAAGAAATCCCTCAAGACAAAGATGCTGAATGAAATGAATATTTAAATTGAAAAGTTTTTTTTCTAGAAGGAAGATAAATTTCTCAAGTAAGTTCTGCATCACTTTACAATGAGTTGAGTTTCTTTATCTCTGTGTAGCCCTGAAAATTTGCGAAAGATGAAACAGGAAAAAAAGACAAGCCTAGGATTGTGTTTGAAATGTGATTCTTCATTCTTGTTTTGTCTACTTCTGCAAGCACAAAAGCAGAGAACTTCTTCCAGCACTTAAATGAGTCAGACTCATTTTCCCTGAGGTTAGTATTCCTTCCAGTTATGAGGTAGCTATATTAGTAACTGTTTAAATTGCTCTCCATTTGTGTAAGGATTTGGAGAGTAGTTTTGCTTTTCTACAAGAGAAAAAATTAAAGACACTTGTAGGGTGTAGGGAACTCAAGCAGGAAGAACAAGTTTCCAATATAGTGGACTTCACACAGTGTTCAGGATGTCTGGAATTGTGCTTTATCATTCTTGTGAAGAGAGACTTCCTCCAAGAAAAGAGCAAAACGAACCCATCAGATAAGCAGAGAATTATTTTGTTTTATTGATTGATGGGTTGACCCTGGCTCGCCACCAGGTGCCCACTAAAGCCATTCTCTTCCTTTCCTCCTCATCTGGACAGGGGAGAGAAAATATAATGAAGGTCTCACGGGTGTAGATAAGGACAGGGAGAGATCACTCAGCATCAGTTACTCAGTTACATCATTCAGTTACTGTCATGGGCAAAACAGACTTCGGGAAATCAGATTAGAGTAGTGAGAAATAAACCCAAATCTTAAAAACACCCACCACTAACCACTCCCTTCTTCCTGGGCTCAACTTCACTCTCTGTCGCCCTGGTTATCAAGAGTTTTCTAAAGCCTTCTGAGTTTACATTCTTGTAGAGAACTTTCTCACACAACTTTCTGTAAACAACCTATTGTTTTACATTCTTTCATAGAGGCGGAGAAATTTGATGTACAGGTAGTTTGTACAGTGTCGTTGGAGAGGTGGCGTGTTCACCCTCCAATCCACTGGCACCTTTTGAGAACTATAAAAGATTGGAGTCAGAAAAAATAAATTAGTCTCTTCATCATGACCAAGGCTGTGGTGTGTCATTTTTGCTTGTGTCATCTGGTGACAGCTCTCCATTTCTCTTCCACTTCCATCTGAGAGGCACAGGGGAATGGAGAATGGGGCTGCAATCACTTCATCACATTTTGTTACTGCTCCTTCCTCCTCAGGGGCAGAATTCTTCACATCCTTCCTCTGGTCCAGTGTGGGGTCCCTCCCATGGTAGATCATCCTGCACTAATTTATTCAATGTAAATCCTTCTCACAAGGTGCATTTCTTCAAAAACTGCTCCATTGTGGGTCCCTTCCTCAAGGTGCCGTCCTTCAAGGACAGGCTGTTCCAGCATGGATGCCCTCTGGGGCCACAAATCCTACCAAAAACACTGCTTCAGTGTGGGCTCCTGTCTCCATGCAGCCACAGATTCTGACAGGAGCCTGTTCCAGCACAGGCTTACCATGTGATCACAGCCTTCTTTGGGCATCCACCTGATTTAGGCTCTTCAGGGGCTAGAGATGGATCTCTGCTGCCCCATGGACCTCCATGGGCTACAAGGGCACAGCCACCTCACCATGGTATCCACTACGAGCTCCAGGGGAATTTTTGCTCCAGTGTCTGGAGCACCCCCTCCTCTCTTCACTGAATTTGATGTCTGCAGCACTGTTTCTCCTAATCTCCTCTGGCCACAGTTTATTTCTGCAAAGTAACATTTTCCCTTTCTCAAATCTGTTATCTCAGAGGTATTACCACCACTGGTGATGGGCTCAGCCTTGGCCAGCAGTGGGTCAGTCTTAGAGCTGGCTGGCACTGGCTCTGTTGGACATGGGAGAAGCTTCTGGCAGCTTCTGGCAGCAACCACCCCTGGACCCCATTTACCAAAACCTCACCATGCAAATGCAAACCCCATACAAATGCCAAGATATAAAAAAGAGATTGACAGTGTTCTGAGAAGGAATTAATAATAAAAATACAAATGTTTGTATGTTTTAGGATTTCCTGCAATAGTGCTATAAAATATTTGCAACCTCACAGAAGAGCTTTTGTGTGGTGCCAAGGCCTGGGTTCTGGACAGCATCTCAGACAGATTCCATTGAAAAATCAGGAACATGTCCACATCTAGCAGAATAGTACCCTGGAGGTAGGAGCATTTTAAAGCAGGTGTGGTTATGGCAAGATGAAAGTACTACATAAGTTCTGCTTTGCTTGCAAAGACAGAATGTTTTTCTTGAAAAAACCAGCAAATTGCTGAGGGATTAAGCAATTCATTGAGATGTGCAGTACCGAGATGCACAGATGGTGCAAAATGACAGCTGAAGTTATCACTCTTTTGTAGTGTTTACAATCTACTTCTTCCTCTCCATATTTGAGAATCCAGAGAACACAAACAATGAATATTAAAAGCTCACAATGAGGCACTAGGGTATTACTTCCACTAAGATTGATTTCCAAGATAAAACCAGATTTATTTTTTTTTAAGTGAAGGTAAGGTCCTTAAAATTTTCTATATGAAATCTTCAGGCTATTATCCTAAAGCATTCATAAGAATTTAGAACTCAGAATAATTTTTCCTTCTGTTAAAAGTACATCCAGTGTCAATTAACCTAAAAGATCAACAATTCCTCATAGTTTTGAAGTGTTTTTCTTGTTTGCTGCTTATGTCTTTGCCTTAGATACTGGGCTGAGAAGAATGACAACCTTTTCCTTTCTATAACACTACTGCTTTTCTCAGTCCTACAGGTACTTGTTTTTTCAGGGCTAAGGGAATCTATAAAGCAAGAAGCAACAAAAATAATCCTTGAGACAGATGCATCTCTCTCCTTTAACATGTTGCATCACTGGCATTACTGATTACATGGGCACTTTCTCTGAGCAGAGTACAGTTTTAAAAATTTGAAGATGCAATATCCTTACCATGGAAATACATACATATTTCTCTAGCTACAGGCATTTCTACCCTGTTATTTTTCAATCAATTAGTAGAAGTAGCATGCACTCAGAATAAGATGCTGATGAAAGTATCTGTTTAATTATTAAAAGGAGGTGAGAGTGAAAATCATGCATTGTCTAGCTTGAGGAATAATCAGGTACTACTTTAAAAGAATTAATCTGAAAGTTCCTGGGTTATAGTTACCACGTTAATATCTCAGGCTGAATACTTTATTAAAGTATATACATGTGAGTAAGAATACAATGCAGTCTGCACCCCTGAACAGTTGTCACCATGACTCAATGTTTACAGAGAGACAGGAGTAGAATGTCTATATACTTATGGTGGGATTGCATACCTAAAAAGATTCAACATAAAATGTTGGCGCAACTGTGATGTGGAGATGTCCTTAGCTACTCTAAACCATACAGATTTTCCTCATCTTAATACCCTCACACAGCACATACTTCACTTAGTTTAAATGAAAAAACTGACCTCCAAGCATCTGAAAATTCTCTTAACGGAGCTAAGTTGTGCCACTGTTAGCTGACAGATGTTTCTCCCTCTATTTGTAACTGTTCCACTAGGAACAGAATTTCTGTGAAGAGATTAAAGCCAACGGTTTAGAAGCCTAAAAAAATGCAGTCTTCAAAAATCTTCCGCTGTTCCTAATTAAGGAGTTTCCTGGACTTTATAACTTTATCAGTATTTGACATTTTAGCACCTGCATGTGCACCAATTGTTCTAAATTTTGAACAACTTGAAATCAGCCTCTACATTTTATCTGGCTGTGGATCCAAGCAAGTAAGTGCTCTTTCCCTGAAAGCAGTGTACCAGTAGCTTCCGTGTGTCCATCTCCCGGAGCAAGCCTTGCTACAGTCACCATGGCAGCCTCGCTATCCTGTAAAATAGCCTTCCTGTTACTTTTGTCACTCTGCCATGAGATGGCTCAGTGGGAGAGCTCATGTCCGAACTGCAGGGATTCTTAGTCATGCTTGCATCCTTTCAGAGAAATGCCCTTAACTCACTCCTGTGCTCTCTGCTCCACTAGGACCCCTCCACTCATGCTCTCTCCTTCCTTTCAATCAGTAAGCTCTGCCCAGAAGATGGCAACACATGATGTTGGAGAGAAATAAGTGGAACTGGGATATTGCCCTGAGAATATTTCTGAGTTGTTTACGCTACAGTACTAAAGTTCACATTTTACATTAGGACATTCTCAGACTAATATTATCTTGTGCTACTAGAAAGAATATACATAACCTCCATTGAAAAGGCATATTTTGATGAATCATAGGAATTCTTAGCTACTACTTGGATGCCTAAAAGTCTAATAAAAATATGATAAAAATTAGCTAGCAAAAGAGTACTGATCACTAGCACCATGCAATTTACATAATGCTTTGTTCTCCCTATATTCTCTGTAGGTTCCCTATATCAATAACTCCCACTGCTGTAACACCAGCATGCAGCTGTCCCAAAATTAATGAATGTGCTGATTCCAGTGTGCCCAAGGTATAGATGCTGTCTTTTATTTTATGACAGAGCATTTAAACTTTACACCATCTCTGCAGCAAAACAAATAGTTTCTGCATGAGATTCCTTTACAAAATTGGGTGTCATGCTGAAATATCAATAGAGCAGTATGTATGACCTTTGTCGCACATAATTTATTTCATGAAAAAACCCACCCAGCAGCAGATGGCATTTGGATATAAACAGATTTTGAAGTAAAGGGTTTTTGCTTAGTCTGATATACTTAATATATGTAAAGCAATTTTCTTGAGGCAGAACAGTATGGTTCAGAATAACTTGATATTTCAGAAACTTCCAAGTGATAAGCCTCAAATAGATCCCTTGTGAATAAGAGGCAAGGTCTTTGCAGAAACCTTGCAGATATCCTGAGCCACATAATGAAAGGAAGGAAGGACAGCTGGAGGCTTGAACAAGTGCTGGCTGGATAGTCCCAACATGGGGAAAGATGGAGATTTCTGACTTCTGACAGAGGACCAATGTTCCTTCTGTGCTCTCAACTTTGAACTTGTAGTGTTAGTAAAGTGCTCTAACAGACAGGGGAGAGGATCAAGCTCCATCAAGACAAACTCCAGGAGCCTACTGAGCCTGAGTCAAAAGTCAGCACCAGACGTGGTTGGTGAGGATGGATGCAGGGAGACAACATCAGCTTAAGCAGGCCTGTTGTCACTGGAAGTTTGGTGCTTTCACAGGGAGATTTGCCATGTTGCAGAGGCTGCTAAGTCTTGTCCATCCCTTTATCTCATGTTGCTCAACATGAGCACCAATGACACTCTCCTGGATGATATGGAGCAAATCGAGAGAACTTATAGTGAGTTCTGGGAGAAAAAATGAGATGCAGTGACTCAGCTGATTTCATCCTTAATCCTTCAGGTCGAGGAGAAGGGCTCAAATGGGAGTGGATGTATCTTGCAAGTTAACAGCTGGGAGCACTGTCAGTGTTTCAGACATTTCAGTGTCTTTGCTTTTATGACCATGGTGTTTTATTCAGAAAAGCAACAGCAAACTCATTGTTAGAGGCCTTTCAGTACCTGAAGGGGGCTTACAAGAAAGCTGGAGAGGGAGCTTTTACAAGGCCATGCAGTGAGGACAGGGGGAAAGTCCTCAAACAGAAAGAGCGCAGATTTAGATTAGCTATTGGGAAGATATTTTTTCTGTAAGGGTGGTGAGGCACTGGAATAAGTTGCCCAGAGGAGCTGGATGCCCCATCCCTGGAAGTGTTCAAGGCCAGGTTGGATGGGGCTTGGAGCAACCTGGTCTAGTGGAAGGTGTTCCTGCCCATTGCAGGTGTGTTGGAACCAGAGGCTCTTTAAAGTCTTTTCCAACCCAAACCATTCTATGATTCTATGAAATTAAGAAATGAAAATGAAGGATAAAGTATTTAGCCATAGATCATTAGACAATAGACAGGGAAATACAGCAGGAGGTAATGTTGTATGTTAAAAACACCCTCATGTCAAAACTACCGCTTTGTTGACTGTTATATTTGTATGAACTACCACAACAAAAACCAAACAAGCAATGGAATTACTCCAAAGCTGCCCAACAAAAAACTACCTGAAAACCACATTTATGAACAGTGTGCTCAAAGCAGCAAAAACTCCCCCAAATTGTCAAGAAAAGTCCTACATTCCTCTTTGAGTGCAGAGACAGACACTCAGTGTTTTGATACTTCTCTCAGTAGTCTAAGCCTTCATCATAGAGAAATAAGTCATGAAGACATTTATTTTTTTCTAACTGGTTCACAATAGCTGAAATGGAAAGCTGCCATAAAATAGTTTTTGCAGAGGAATTACTTTTGTGTATATTCTTTTTGCACTTCACATATTTTGGAAAACCTTTCCCAGAGCAAAAATGATCTTTCATAGGCACTTCATGGCTTTTGCCTGTTAATCTATTCTGGGCCATATGGGTTATTAGTAATGAAATAAATAATCAATGTTACTGAAACAAAGAAAAAATATTTTACTGTATTTCATACAATATGGACTATAGCATCACTCCCTGCAACAATATCTACTTCAGCGCATTAGAGAAAGTTTGAGGTGTATTTGAGCTGCTAGTCATTCTCCAATGAGGTGATGTTAGTAAGTGTCAGCTTTGTCCTATGCTAGAAATTACATTGTTCATTAGAAACAATTGTAAGGAAAACAATTTTGATACCACACTCAGGTTAATCAATTCTCCCCTAAAAGTGTCAGGAAAAGAAAATGCACTTTACTGGTGGGAAGTGCCATGCCCTCAGAATTAGTATGTACAGCTCCATCTCTTGGTTCTTGCAATCCAAGATCACATTTGCGTCTCCACGGCAAAAGAAGGAAGACTTATAAATCATACATGCTTATGGACTTAGGCACTTCCTCTTGTGAGGAATGGGAGGTTTTGTAAGCTATTTGAAAGGCACATGAAGTTAATGAAATAACTATCAGTTTTAATTAGCACTCCTGCAAGCTGTAATGCTCTCTTACCTGAAGCTGAGTGACATCAAAAGATATGAAATTCTTTCTTGCCTTTGATGTTTTTACCTGCCTAGAACACTTTTCCTCTAATCCATGCAATCCTTATGCGCATTTCATAAAGCAACTGAAGGACACTGATGGGAACCAATCCCTGGCAATGATGTACCTAAAGAGTCATGAACTGAACTCTGCCAAGAAGAATATTTGAATACAATAAATAACAATATTATCCGCATGGCTTTGGCTTGGTTAATTCTCAGATGATCTGTCATATGGACAACACATTTTCATACTTGCATTCAAAATGGCATGCAAGAGCTTATTAACCCATCATCTTACTTCATTTATGGTCTTATGAAGCTGAAGTCCTGCTTCACCCATTCAGTACAAAATACTAATGAATTTATCATTCCTGGATAAATGAAGTATTTTTTCAATGAAGCCTAAAAAACATTTGAGATTATTCTTTATCCAAAACTGCATGTTAGCTTGCTCTCTTCATGAATGCGTATTGCATAAAAATATAGCATATATTTTACCTATGCAAAATTTCTGAAATTTCTGTAAAAATATTACCTATGGCTTTAAGTTGTTCCCGAATTACTGGTATAAAGTACCATTAATTCAGGTTCAGATGGATTAATTATCTAACAACACACTTCTATGCAGACAAGCTGCAATGCTTTGTTTCTTGAGTACTGCTTGCATTCAAGACATTTTAAAATATTAATCTAATGATAAATGAAAGCCTTTTGGTGTCCAATTATTAATAATCTCCTTTATTATCTAATGGATACTTTACACCAATTATCTTGAAACTCAGTAGGCTTGACCTTGCTTTCACTAAAATCAATGGCAAATCTCTCACAGTGTTCAATGAAGTACGACTAGTCTTGCTATGCAATGAGCTGTTATTAATGTCTATTTTGCTACCATAATTATATCCTGACACTAAGCATATAGTTTTCGTATTAAAAAAACCAAAACAAAGAAAATTAAAAAAAAGGAAAAAAGCCCCAAAACATCCAAAGACCCCAGTAAAATATAAAAACAAAATCAGAAATTTTAGCTTTCTCATAAGCATTCTTCCTGGAATATTAATATTTATATTTATATGGCATATTTAATAAGGTAGAACACACAGGTTACCAAACAGGTAACAGGATTAATTATTTTCTGTGGATGATCTATATTTATGTAAACACTTTAATGAACTCCATGAGTTATGGAAACTACACTACAAGGGAAAGGAAGACTTAATAAGTTGGCATAAGTTATTAAGGTATTTTCCCCATTAAGAGAATTAATTCACAGTCTCACTTGGAACATATGCATTCTATTGATACCATTTACATTTGTATTTAAGTTGCTAATTCTTATCTTTATGGTTATCTGCAGCTGGTTGAGGAGGAGAATAATAAATAGTGGATTTAATTGAAACTTGCAATTTAAATGTGGGTCTACTTAGAGCTTTGTTTCTTAATATGTGCAGTTGCAAACTACAGAACAATATATAACAAGAATATTCACACATAAAATATTAACTCAGAGCACAGGGAGCTGATACAAGTTGGATACAACTTTTGCATGGACATCATGGACATATTGTTCTTGAGAATCCTCAAGTTCTTTGTTATATTTATTTATTAAAAGTGCTATGGGTCAATCTCATTGAGTTACAAATATCTTGTTTTGCAAATGGTCCTTGGGGAATGCAGACATCTCAACCAGATTGTTGAGCATTCTTCTAAAAATTTCATAGTGTCAAGTATATCTGTGGTGCAATATCTGGTTGGATACCATATATTATTTCCTCTCTGGTTTAATGAAGGTGGGCAATGTTTTAATTTCACTTTTATTCCAAAACATGAGTGGAAAGAGTTACTGTAATAAGAAGAAAGAAAGAAAGAAAGAAAGAAAGAAAGAAAGAAAGAAAGAAAGAAAGAAAGAAAGAAAGAAAGAAAGAAAGAAAGAAAGAAAGAAAGAAAGAAAGAAAGAAAGAAAGAAAGAAAGAAAGAAAGAAAGAAAGAAAGAAAGAAAGAAAGAAAGAAAGAAAGAAAGAAAGAAAGAAAGAGAAAGAAAGAAAGAAAGAAATGTAAAAGTTTCCTTAAATACTAGTTTACACAAATACAGCGTGACGAAGAAGGCACATTCTCACTGCAAAGCTTAGGAAGTTCATGGCTGTGAATTCCATGCTGGCTGGCAAGATAATAGATTTTTAACTCACTTGTGTGCTCTGCTCTGCCTCAGAAGTACCACGGAGCCTCCTCTCCCCTGATACCACCAGTGTGGGTCAGCCTCACCTGATTACTGCCTTTCTTTGGCTAAAATCTTGTACATTGGTTGCTTTTCAGCATTTACCTGCACTGTAAAAATTCAGTTCAGATTAGATGCAGACCATTCTATTTGTGGAGAAGAAAATCTGACTTCATCTTTCTTGTAAGACCCTGTTAGATGCTGGAAGGCTGCAATAAAGTTTGCGTGGAGACATCTCATCCATGCTGAACAACTCCAACTCTCTCAGTCTTTCCTTACAGGACAGATGTTCCATCCCTCTAAGTATCTTCATGGCCCTCCTCTGGACCCAATCCAAAAGGCCCATGTTTTTTCTGTGCTGAAAATAGCTTCTTCTACCAGAGTTCTATTGCTTTCACTATGACTATTGATTAAACCTTAAAAAAACCCCCCAACTTTAAATACTTGAATGCTGAAACCAAACATTAGATATAAAACTGTGGTGTTCTCTATGTGCTGTTGTCAGGTAGTTACATTAGTGAATAACAGAAAAGCAACTTTATGATGTATTGCACTAATTCAACTCCTTGATGATGGGTTGGAGCAACACAGAATCAAAAAAAGAGTACTTTTGAAGATCACTTTCTCAGGAGATGGAAGAGGCTGGAAATAAAGGATTCAAGGTAGTCAACAAACAGAAATTATAAAACCTAGTGGAATTTTTGAAGAGAAGTTTGTCTGACCATTAGATGGAAGAAAGAGACTATAAACAAATGAACTGGTAAATTGTTCATTAGCCATAAACATACTTCAAGGAGATGGTCTGTGAAGATCTAGGCTTCAACAATTTTCATCCTTGTTTCTTTAGAAATTTCAACAAAGGTCCTTAAAAGAAGTGGTCCCAAGACTGAGTGGATGTGTGTTACAGTGCGCTCGCGCTATACTTTCCTCCCTTTCGGGGACCCCTGTGACTGGAATCAGATAAACAGGGTCCCTTCCTTCCTGCTCCCCTGGGGTTGGCAGAGAGCCAGAAAGCCCACCCTGTCCAGAGCATAGATAAGGCCATGACCCTTCCTGTTCACTCTCTTTTCCCTTCCATCTCATGGATTAAACAAGCTTGGAGAACCACATCGGGAATTGGAGCCTCTTTTGTACCTGTGCCCATCTCCTGACATGCCTTCCCTCAAGGCCCCATATATCTCGGCTGGCCTGGTGATTCGGGGGGCTGAGAGGGCAGGCTCATAAGATGTGCACTGAAATATCTTGCTTTTCCCACTTTAACACACTCCTCTTTTATGTCATCAGAGAACATAAACAACAACCATTACTTTGCTCTTTCTTTTCAATTGATTTCCTGCCAATATTTTTGTAGGTACTGCAGCTGTTGGTTTAGAGCCCTTGCTTTGTCAATGGCTGGCCCCACAATAACTGGACTAATAACTTTTCCACACTTAGTCTCCTTTTTTTTTTTTTTTTATAAAATCACAGAATCACAGAATGGGTAAGGTTAGAAGGTGGAGTGAGTCATCTGGCCCAACCTCCCTACTCAGTTAGGGTCAACTTAGAGCACATTGCACAGGATTGTGTCTAGACAGTTCTTTCCCTGTGGGGGATGAAAATACTTCTGTCCTTTGTCAGGTTGTAGCTTCTAGAGTTGCATATATTGACTTACAAAAATAGTAAATGTTTAATAATGAGAATAAGGTATCTCTGTTCATCAAGGTCTAGAGGCACTTTTAAAATGAGGAGCTGTAAAGAGCACTCTGTTTAGCATTGTATGCAATAGGAATTGAAGAGAGAACAGATTTTTTACTGTTAAAAGAACATAAGCAGATGATGAATGATGTTGAAATAATATTAGCACAATCTTAGCATGCTGGTTTGTTGACTAAGGGTTATTCAATAAGTGGAAGTGTGAACAATCTCTTATTCAATCCATTGCACCACACAGTCACTGTTCTGTCTTAGACATAATGCACAAAAACAGGGAACCCAATTCCACGTTGGCCTACCCTCTCTACTGTACTTTAAGTTGTCTTCCCACACCTAAAGGAGTGGATCTTGAAGCATGGTAATGCTTATTTCTTTGTAAGTCAGTGCCTGTAGGTAGGTGGTAAGAACTATTTTACATGGGTTTCTGGTGCCTACCAAACAAGTATAAAAACCACCATGTGAAAAACTTCTGAAAACCTCTGATATGGTGGCTCACTTGAGTACTTTCCATACTCCTTTCATGTCCTAGTCACAACAGGTTATTGCTAAGTTAATAGATCCAGGATTAGTGAAAAGAAGTTACATTAATCTACCAGAAAAAGTTTATGGAACAGTCAGTCTGTCTCCAAATTTTCACACAATTTCTCTGAGCACAGAGTAAATAGTATGTTTTCCACTCCGATTCTTTGTGTGAAAAGAAAAAGGGGATCTTTTTCTGTATCCTTGCTTCTCATGCTTTGCCTTCACTTGCAGCAGCACACAGAGGCTGTCTCCTGGACACCAGCAAACGCATAGCTGAAAGCTCTCTGGCAGATAGTTAGGCTATACTCAGGAGTAAACAAAACACAGATTTTTGAAGAAAGAAGAATTCTAAAGTGGGACCTAGGCAGAATGTAGAAACCTGAAGCAAACCTGAATAAAGCTTCGATATGAGCTAGGTTCTGGACGTACATAACCTCCCTAGCAATAAACCTGGGAATAGCAACCAGATAATCCCAAACTTTCTGCTTTCAACCGAGTGCCCTAGTTTCCAGGCTACAACAGCCATACCCTTCAGGCAGCCTCTCCTTGCACATCACCATCAGGTCAATATTGCTTTCACACTGGCATATATTCAATAGGAAAAAACAGGAATTCCCTAATGACTTAGCCATGGTGGCGAGCGTGTATTTCTGGAGAGATATATTTGATCTTCTGCAGGTGGAGAGAAGCTACAGACTGTAAATACCTGAGCTTTCACTACGAATGTACAATATTAAAGGTAACTACTGCTGTTTTAGAGAAAGAAAGCACAGTTGTCAGTCATCTGAAGATTAGTGCTAAGTAGTCTTCAGTCCTGGGTGAAAAATTCATGTTGCTTGCACTCTTTCCTTCCCCATAGGAAAGGGACAGTCTGTGCTTAACAGCTGTAACAGATCCCTCCACACCTTGCTGGTGTCTTGAAATGGCTGAGAGCCCTCCCTACCACAGGGTGCCCGTGGGGTTGTTGTTCCATGATGTCTTCATGCTTCACCTCTCAAAGCAGTCCTACTTTGAACAGAGGGCCTGTAGTGAAAAAATGAGATTTAGTTGTAGAACCAGTGTAGCTATAGTACCTTGCTTCCAGCTCAGCTCAACTGGTAGCCAATTTTGGGCACAAAATCATCACAACCTTCAGGATCACAGACAATTTCCACCTGTCCTCGCTCCTCTTGAGGACAACAGTATCTCACCACAACAAGAAAGGAGGGAACACTTGCAGTTTAGGACTTGGAACAAAGGCAGACAGAAAAGGGCTGGCCCCAAAGATGCTAAATTGTAGAGAACAGCAGTGCAGACTGCCAGTTTTGACCCTATTTGGAAGAGGAAGGGAAACCAGCCAGCCTGACATGTCTAATTTGCAGACCTAGTCTGGCTCCATCACTTTCTGAGACTTCTCAGCATGTAACTCTTCATGACTCTTGGAGATACTCCAGGAATATTGTTGATAGTTACTGTGCTGAATGAACTGCACTTTACTGACTTTATTTATTCCTTGTTGTTGTTTTCCCAGTTAATGAAACATTCAGAGACTGCAAGAGGCATGGTCCACTTCAGAGAAGGAAGGTAGAGGTGGTTGAATTGCTGGAGGTAGAAAATTGACTGAGTTGGAGGTGTAACTCTGGATTAGTTTTTGAAAATGTTAGGTCATGTGTGTCAATGTTTGTGAAACTTCCTATTCACATTACAGAAGTCTCTGAGAAGTATGGAAATGGCATTAACAAACTCTGTCAGCCCTTTGAACATTTTAAGGAAGGGATAACAAGATTTTAGTGCTTCCATTTCTTTGGCAAAGTGTAGGCAAGATGCAAACTATTGTTATAAATATCTCTGAATATTTATATGAAAGAACCCAACATACCCTTATAGGTTTCTAGGTCAGTGGTGATATTTAACTCCTTAAGAGTTAAACACATATTTAACACATATTTAAACATATATTTAACACATATTTAACTCCTAAAGAGCAAAATAAGCATTCTTAAAGTAAGGATGAAGTAGTTGCTAACAACGACAAAATGAGCGCGTGACTTAGCTAGTTTGTGAATTCCTAAACAATACCCAATAACTCTTCTTCAAGGTACGTGCCCCTCAACAATAACATTATATATAAAAAGTGACATGGTGTAAATTGTATCCCTCTCACAATGTTGGCTGCTTAATTGCCAGTATCCATTGTGACAAGTGCCGCCCTGTCAACATGCTAAGTAGTTGAAAATTGTTGCGTGGTGGCAGATCAATAAAACTTTAACAAGAAACAAATATGATACGGTACTGAAAGCAAGAAACTAACCAAATTAAGCAATCGTGATTATCTCCTGAAGATGCACAGACATTGACTGGTGTTTCATGGGTTCAACCAATTGGTTTTCAAAGGTTCATATTTTAAAAATATTATTTCTTCTGTCAGGACCAGACTGGAGAGATAGGTGAAGCTGTTGAATTTTACTTGAAAGCCATCTCTTGTCTATTTTTAATTAAAATAGCTAATGGTCTGTATTGATTCCTTAATGTGCTATCCTAGATAAATCTTTTGTACTTATCCTTAGTTATTTATGTTTAAGCATCTTAGGGCTTCACTAAATGCTTTCACAGAGAATATCTGGTAAGGCAAGATCAGCAGAAGTATAATAAATTACTTAGCTTCTCTGAATATTTTAAATGTACACTCAAATACACAGAGATGAGCCTATCGGTATTTTTACTTGCAAAACAGTGAAGGCACCACCATTGAGCCGACACATTTCTTCTCAAAAGTCAGACTTGCATAAGAAAACGCAAACTCAAAATTAAGCTCTTAAGGTAAATTTACACCACTATGTCCCCTAGGTTTTGAACTTTATTACAGATTCATCATATTATGACTTTAAAGGAACATTAAACATTGATTATATATATACATACACACACACACACGCACACATATATATATATATATTTTTTTTTTTTTAATTTGCCAAGGATTTACATCTTATAAGTTAGAAATATCATAACCTTGTGTGATGCACTCAGATAGAAGCCAGCAACTACATTTCTTGATGAGTTAAGGCTGAGGATTTAAAAGGCATTCTGCCCCTCTGGAATTAAAAAGAGGTACGGAAACACATATGGGTATGGATTGCATGAAGGTATGATTACAAACCAGAGCTCATTTCTGTCACTTTTATGTTACATGCAAATTTCTTGTCTTATTTAATTCCAAGGTACTTAAAAGTCATGTAAATTTCATTATAGCAAATATATTTAGAGAAAATGTAAAAGCAAGCCCTTCCAAAAATTGCTATAAATATTGCTTTCAGAAGGGTTTATTGGTTATTGGTATAACCACCCTGTGGAGGACAACATATTTACAAAAACAACTGAAAGTATTTATTCTGGATGATTTTTTAAATTGTCTTCCTGAATACATACTGGAAAACAAAATTAGGAAACTTAGCATAAATGGACTTGAAAAACAAGTGGTCTATGACTACTCTTATCTATCTCAGATTAAACCAAATAAATCAGAGCAGAGATAAATTTTCCACATCTACCTCTGTCTAGGGCAGATATCACAGAACCTAATCCTGCATTTATCTGGGTCTAAAACATCCCTAAGACTATCTATTATTTCCCAGTCCAAAAAAGAACTACAGAGACTCAAGTGACTGTAAATAACTGATTATTATGGGCAAAATCTACAGTATTATGGTGATCATTTAGAGAAACTGTAGAAGTGTGGCAGTTCCTCTTCATTAGTCAGGGAACCATGCTTCCATATTTCACAGAGAGTAACAGGGCAGAATTATGCAGTACAAAGGAAGAAAAAGCCTGCTTTTATATGTCTTCAGTGCAGTCTAGCACATAACTTTGTGAACATCAAGACCTTTACTTGAGGGCTATAGCTACAGTGAAGAAACAAGGAGAAAATACAGTGTAGAGGGACAGAAGAAGAAATAATATGGGCCTGGAGATATGCCTCCATCCATGAGGGTGTGGTTGTAAAATCAACATAAAGCAGCAGCAGTTGGCTTCTTGGTAGACTGTTAGGTTGTACTCTTCTCATTTATGGACAGTCAGATTTTTGTAATATGTTGCAGACCTTGGCTGGGCGCCAGATGCCCACTAAGCCTCTCTATCTTTCCCCTTCCTAGTGGGACAGGCAAGAAAATAAAATGGAGAGCAACCAGTAGGTTGAAATAAGCCAGTTTACCAAAGCAAAAGGAAAAAAACAAGTGAAAGTTTGCACACACATAAACAAAGGGAGAAAAGTTTTAATCTCTACTTCCCAGAATCTGTATTCAAAAAAGGTTAGAAACTGCAAGGCTGTGGGACATTTTTTTCACTGCTTTAAATACTATGATACTCATTGTGTCTCCCTCTACTGCAAATCTATACCCTGAACAGCTATGTGAGCTCAATATTACACCAAGGTTTGAGAAAAGGTTTCTGTTTCAAATGTGTATCATGTGGCTAATTTTTAAGTAAGTAGAAAGGAGAGCATACAAATAATGATCTACAAAATCATATGAAGTGAGCTGCATCTCATTTCACACCTAGTTTTGTTGAAAGAAATATTTAATTACTACTTCAAGGACCTCCAAGGAACTGATAGAACTGAAATGTGTTTTGCTTAATGTTCATTAAATCTAATCAACATGAGCTCATGATTTTCTAACTGCAAGAGGTTGAAATTAAAAATTAAAATTCTAATTAAAATTAAAAATTAAAAATCTAATTAAAATAGAAACCTTGTAATTAATTTAGTTTTTTTTAAAGTGAAGTATCATAATTTTGATGAGGCTAATGACCCATTGTCATATTTTGAAGTGAAACATTGACCAAACTTATATGCCATAGTTAATTTCATGACCTCTGTAATTTAGCATGCATTTACTGTTTTTTTTAAATCTCATTATTTCTAAACCATTATAAGAATACAATATTTTGGCATTAGTCTTACTTTGTCACACTTTGAAATGTTTAGTCAAGCAGTCTGATATAGCATTTCAGAAAAAGAAGTATATATTTCTCCTATTTAAATGATTGGAACTGGTAAATGTGTCTATTTCTTATCCACTAAAAATCACTTAATGTCATTGACATTACACTTTTCTGAGTACAAATTTTGTGGATAAATATCAGGCGGTCTTCTTTCTTGATGCTTTCTTTCCATTCTACCAGGTTTTATCTGACCATTTTTTAATCTCAGTTTCAGCTGTCTGAAAAGGGGTTCTTTTTTCAATGTGGAAGACTGATACACACTGTATGAAGAGTTCTTAAAAAGTTAGATGGTAGCAGCTGGAAGTTTTCAGTAAAGGTTTAAAAGGATTTTTAATGGTGACTGAATAAGAAAGGATGCCTTGAGCCTTCTCCTGCAGAGTAATTAATTATTTAAGTATTTAATGAAACATCTTTTACTCAGTTTTACTGTAGCTTGAATTATAAAGGTTTGAAACATGAATTAAATTTTCTGGACTGTATCTACATGAAAGAATTATCACATTTAAGAAGTTGTAGCAATAATAAGCATAAATGCAATGCACAAGATATAAATCAGTATGACAGACACCCTGTGTAACTAGGTCTATTGCACACAGGAATGTGCAGAAAGCAAGCCACTGCTAAACTTCCACAGTGTATAGTACAGACTTTAAGAATGGTCATCAGAGCATGACAAATGACACTTGATTTTAATCATAACATTAAAATTTATTTTTTTCCTGCAGCTTTGAAGAAGCTTTCCTAGGTGAAAAAATGTGACAATTTATTCTTACAATTCAACCACTGTATTTCTTATCCTTAACCAAAACTTTTCTCTTTGTTATCTCCCTTCCAAAAACATTAGTTTCTCTGAGGATTGCACTTTTTCCTGGTTGCTTATCTGGCATTAAGTAATATCTGGTAAGCCACACCAGTCGAGTTGAAATGTGAGCAAGCATCCTATGACTGGATTTAAAAGCTATAGATATTATGGACCAAACCCGGGGCTGACAAGAAAGAAAGAAATTTGTGAAAAGCTCCAGGCTTTTCTTCCAGCACACTGTTCAGCACAGACCAGACACAGTTTGAGAAAGCTGGAAAGAAGCATTGCAAGAGGTGTTCCAGTCCTTCCAGGATCTTTCTTTCACTGCTTTTGTCTGAAAAGTACCATAAAGTTCAAGATGGTTGTCTGAGAAGTTATCTCTTCTATACAGGCCTTCAGCCAAAAAGCCTCTGTAAAGTACTTCACTAATTAGGGATTCAGGAACTTTCATCCAGATCTATTGAATTTTCCCAAGCAAAGCATCCTGTATATGCACTAAATCCATAAACCTCACTGAGATATTGTTTGGCAACACTTCAAAAGTTAATTTGAGATTTTCAAATATGTACAACATATTCTTCATGGTGATTGTCATCTTTATATCTACCTTGAGTTTTAACAACTGGTATTAAAAACTAGTTTCAAAACATGTACCATTAATAACAATATATTGCTATAGAAATAGGTAGAAAAAGGAGCTATGTGAACTTGTTTAGATAGCAAATGAAAACAAAAGATCCTAATAATTCATATTTATTAGTGCATTTAAAAATCACAGGTCTATACCAGATGAAATTTCATTCTACTCTGGTCCACGAGCTTTTTATTTGCACTTGAAAATTGTTTTCCCCTCAGCTTTCAATGGTTACTGTCGCAGTGCATTGTTGTGGCGTGCTGGGCAGTGCCAGCAGGGGCGTGACCTTCCCCCCGTGAGCTCTGCTATTCCCAGTTATCGCTTGGTCCGGCACAGGAACAGATAACGATGACACAGGACTTGGGGTAGAACTGGATGGATTAATTCCTGGACTCCAAGACCAGGCTCAGGGCATCTGCAGAGGTTTTTATAGGGGGAGTGGTATAGGGCAAACAACCAATGAGAGCATGGCAGGGGAAGAGTCTAGGGCAGGACTAACATTCTATAAACCTATCAGGGAGAGCAGGGGAGGGGGATAATACAAAGCAACAAATGGCATATCAAATACTACAAGATAGACAAGGAACACTCTGGAAAAAGGGGTAGGGATAGGGAGGATTGACAACTTGGGAGGGAGGAAGTTAGGGAAGGGCTTGGGGAGATGGGTAACTCGGGAGGGGAGGAGATTAGGGAGGAGAATAGTGGGCAAACACAAACTCAAAGCAAAAACCACACCACAACAGGTTACCATGGTTATTAAGATGATATTCAGTGAAGGTCTTACAAACCCCAGAAACACATATGAACACTTGTTCCCCATAAGCTCATAGATATCAAACACATAGATACCTAAGTCACTGTTATAGTAAAATAACAGGCAAAGGTGCAGCTGTCACAAATGACTTCCACATTAATTCCAAGCCTTTTTCAGTGGTGATAGGAAAGGTAATGAAATCTATAACTAAAATTGTTCCTCTAAACAAGTCTAAGATTTTTGTAGCTTTTCACAACTTCATGATAGATGTTATTGATGACTTAGGTGTTGTTACTTCATTTCAGAGAACAGCATTTTAGCATAATGTGGTTTCTAGCATTACCCCTCACAAGTCTTTTGCAAGTATTTATTTTTAGACACAAGGTAAAGGCTGTTCCTTCTGAAGAAAAAAAAAACAAAAACGTGGAAGCCAGTGGGCAAATGGACAAGACACACACAAGCAGTACAAAAGAGGTGTAATGAAAGTAAACGAACTACAATAAATTAAATAATAATATTACTTGAAAGGGACATTTGAGCAGAGAGACTTGTTGCCAAATACGTCTTCATATTTGTGACAAATTTATTTTGAGAAACCTTGGTGAGTCCATCTAAAAGCATTAGATTTTTACCTTACAGTCTGATCCAGCTCCCAAAACATGGCAGTTACATTCAGGAGATAAACTGATCCCCTAGACACTACTGGGACACAACATAATCCTAAAGTTGATGATGTTTTAAGAAAACTGTAGCATGCCCCAGAGTAAGGCAGTGTAGTGTCATTTAACAGCTATTCAAAACCACTTACACTCTTAGCTCTGACTATGATTTACATCTTTGTAGCTCAGTCAAACAAAAGTAAGCTTTTTAATCAGAATAGAAAAGTACAATCAAACATCTTTACAAATTTCAGAAAGATAACCTAAAATAATTGTAGTGAGTTGATGCTGGATCAATGTCAGGCACTCATCAAAGCTGCTGTGTTGCTCTCCTCTGCAGCTGGACAGGGGAGAGAAGACATAACAAAGGGTTCATGGATTGAGATAAGGGCCTGGAGAGATCACTCATTGAGTCACAGGCAAAACAGGCTCAACTTAGAGATATTAAGTAAGTATAGACCTAAAAAAATCAGAGCAGGATAACAAGTAAAATAAAACCTTCAATAGACCTTCCCCCCACCCCTCCCTCCTTCCCAGCTCTACCTCATGCCCCAGCAGTACAGGGAGACGAGGAATGGGAGCTAAGGTCACTTCATTACAGGTTGCTGCTCAGGGAGAGAAGTCCCTCCTATGCTCCACTGTAGGGTCCCTCCCATGGGAGACAGCTCTCCATGAACCTCTCTTGTGTGAGTCCATCCCATGAGCAACAGCTTTCCCCACACTGCTGCAATGGGGATCGCTCTTCTACAGGCTGCAGTCCTTCAAGGACAGGCTGCTCCCATGGTGGCTTCTCTCTCCATGTGAATCACACGGGGTCACAGCCTCCTCTTAGGCATCCACCTGCTCTGGTGTGGCGCCCCATGGGCTCCACAGGGGTGGATCTCTGCATGCCGATGGCCCTCCAGGGGCTGCAGGGGGACAGCTGCCTCTGCCTCACCATGGTCTGCACCACGAGCAGCAGGGGAATTGCAGCGTTTGCTTCGGGGCAGCCGCCGTGCCTGGCAGGGCACCACAGCTCCTCCGATCCCGGTCCTGCTGCTGTTCCCGGTGCTCCGCGTGGTCCGGGAAGGTGGGTCAGCCACTTCTACCGCCGCGTGCGAGGGATCTCGATAAAGGGGGTGAAGGAAGGACCAAATTCCCCACAGCAGGAGCTGAGAGCATTTTATTCATGTGCTCTCAATCCCTGTGTTGAGGAAATATGGCCGCCTGGCTCCTGCCCCACCTTAGGCGCCACTTTGCGGCGTTCTGCTGTTTCTCCCGGGTCCAGAGCAGCCACCGCGCCCAGCGGGGCACCGTGGCTCCTTCGGTCCTGGTCCCGCCGCTGCTCCCAGGCGCTGTGCAACAGGGAATCTCAATTCCTGCCCCTCCTTCTTCACTTGGTACCTGCAGGGCTGTTCCTCTCACATGTTCTCTCTTTGTTCTTCTCTGGCCGCAATTGCAACCGCACAATAACTTCCTTCTTCTCCTCCTTTTCCTCCTTTTCCTCCTCCTCCTCCTTCTCCTCCTCCTCCTCCTCCTCCTCTTCCTCCTCCTCCTCCTCCTCCTCCTCCTTCTCCTTCTCCTTCTCCTTCTTCATGAGGTATTACCACCATTTCTAAATTGCCTAGCCTTGACTGGTGGCATGTCCATAATTGGAGCCACCAGCAATTGGCTTTACCAGACACACAGGAAGCTTCTGGCAGCTTCTCACAGAAGCCGCTCCTGTACTCCCCCACTACCCAAGCTTGGCCATGTAAACCAAATATATTAATGCAGAGAAGAAAGTACATTTTTCAGTCCCTCTCTTAAAAACCAATCACCTACTTTTAATTTCATTTTTCTCAAATTCACCAGTCTGTCCGTGAATGTCAAAGGCAGTGAAAAATTTTCTACTCCTCACTTAACAGGGGTCTCTCTGAAGGAAAAATTTAAAGGTGTGCTATATTTTGAGTGAAGGGAATCAAGAAGCTGATATGAAGACATAAAACAGAATTCCCCTCCAAAAGATCAAGCACATATCATTTGGCTTGATGTGAGAAACACTGTGAAGTTCTATAGCTTGTGCTCTGCCATAACTCATGCTACATGATCATGAGAGTCCCTTTTATTCCCAAACAAGTATGGATTTATTGTCACTATTGTAAGTCCTCTTCACACTGCTTAGGCAGTATAAAGTGCCTTTTAATTGTGCATAAATTACATTTACTCTCACTTAAAGAACACTTTATTCTGCCACAACTGTGTTAAAGACCTGTGATTTATGTTAAAATCAGCCCTTAAGTATTCTGGTTCTAGGTTCATAGATTTAAGATCCAGGAGGTATAGATAATGTTCCCAGTCTCATGTCACACACAGTGCGGACCATAGAATTTAATTAAAATAATTTCTCATTCCAATTTTATTAGGTGAATAATTTATACTTCAAAGACACATCTCAAGCTGAGACTTATTGAGACCAAGTGAGTTCATCATAGCTCCCCTGGAGTTGTTGCAGCAACAGCCTGCCTAGAAACCTGACCCTTAATTTCCAGCTGAATTTATCCAGTGTCCACTCATAACCAGAGAATTGAATTATACATTGTCTGCTAAATGAAAGAGCTCCTTACCACCAAAAACCTCTCTGCACAGATAACTGTCAAATCTCTTCTTAACTATTTGGTAAGTTAAATGGATTGTGCATATTTGAAGTCTAACATATAGTTCAGGATTTCAAGGCCTTGATCAATTTCTTTAAATACTTCTTGATTTTCAACATCTGTTAACAAGGCAATCACAACAGATATAACTGCCCACAATAATATTAATATCTTCTACATAATGTTGCCTTTAACTTCCTGAACCTAATCCACCCAACTTTTGTATTCTAGCACTGTTGTAATCAATATCTAACAAAATTCAAACCTTAATAGACAGGAATATGAAAAAAAACACCAATATTCAATTCAATGGGTTCAAAGTACCCTTCTCTTTATTGTAATACCTATACCAAGAACTGAAAAAATCATGCTGCGCAACATATTCCAAGTGCTTAATTTCACTCTCAGTGCTCTTCCAAGAGAAGATTAAGTAGGCACTCTTTATTTTTCTTATTTTTTAATTTATATTTTGGGTGATACAATTATTACCCCATTTATAGAATTTCTGTCATAGAAACATCAAAAGGTAATCTATATTTAACATATTGAACACAGACAAAATGCTTAGTAAGACGGTGTGGTTCTATGTTCTGGGCAAGTGATTGGTTTTGACACCTCAGATCACATTTCAGAAATGCTGGAAAAATTATTCTGCTCTGTACCACTGGGAGTGTTAGAAAAGTCCTTGAAGGATTCATTTTTACTTAGTCTAAGTGAAAAAGACAAGGTGGTACCAGGTAGGATAAATGAAACAGCCAAGGTGAAAGAAACAATTAAGCAAGTGAAATTTCTTAAATCCCTCAGCAAGGCAGCAAAATTCTGTTGGCACAGCTGTTTTTTTTAAATAAGTTTGTTCTTTGTTTCCATGTCCTGCACATATCTGCAAGAACAATACCAGTATCATTTATCTGCAGTCTGTGCTCGAGATGTCAGCCACTCCAACACATCAGTGAAAGAAGAAATTCGATGAAGTACATCTCACAAAGACCAACTGCAGTATTACAGCATAAATCTACATGTTTTCACTGGAGTGCTGGTGGCAAATCAGGCAATAACGATCCTCAATTTTAAAATGTTTTTGGGAAACACTGATTTCACATTGTTCATTGCCATCTGTCAGAGTTGCAGTGGTTATCATCAAAAGCAGCTGCTGTGTCTTTTCCATTTCAGGCTCAAAGTATATTAAGAAGTCTAAAGACATGCATTGTCTTGGCACTGGAAATTAAGAATTTATCTTCTGTGTTTGATACCTAAGTTTTCCAACCATTCTATACGCAGTGTTAAAGCAGAAGTGCTGTTTTCTCCAAG
This sequence comes from Vidua macroura, assembly GCF_024509145.1. Taxonomy (NCBI): domain Eukaryota; kingdom Metazoa; phylum Chordata; class Aves; order Passeriformes; family Viduidae; genus Vidua; species Vidua macroura. Next base: position 83,045,177 of record NC_071573.1, read on the forward strand.
TTACAGCACCAATGAAAATTTATGATTACATACAGAGGAGGAGAAAAAAGAGAACATTTTCAAATAAAAACACATGCTTTTATTTGCTGACATACTCTGATGATTTGAAATATTCTGAGTGTTGGTAATAAGTTGCTGTATATTTCCTCAGTGTCATTTAAAGCTATAAAGCACCATCTAAATAAGATTATAGTCCTTCTACCTCTTGGTCTTCATTTTCATTACACCATCAATGTTTGAAGGAATGCTTTATATTCCTTCAGGAATGTCTTTACAGCCAGGGGTAATTGTATTTTATTATTCTGATAGGAGAATTACAGTGTGATTTTCCTCTTTTGCTAGAGGAAAACAAGATGGAAAGAAGAGAGTTAGTATTCATTAAGAATTGCAAAGGGATGTTGCAGTTGCAATTTTCCATCTAAGATTAACTCCATCTCCACAGTGTTTCTGAACCATGTAACTTGGGACACTGCTCCAAACTGATCCAATGCAAGTTTTGAAGCAACTTTGCATTAAAAAAAATTATAAATGTTCTGCACTTCTTTCAGGCAGACTTAAGTTAGTGTCCAGGTTTTCCTGTGACTTCTTCAAACACCTACATGTGAGAAAATCTTCCTTAGACACCACTATGATGCTATCTAAGACTAAGATTTTTCTAGATACTGAGAAAAATTGCCAAAAATGAAAAAAGACAAGGCTCAAGAACAATGTTTATATTTGGACCAAAATAAAACTACAAAGGAAAAAAATTAGAAAGGTAAAGCTACTGAGGAAAAGTAAAAACTTTATGTAGATTGCTATGAAGCCTGAATTGCCCAAGCTTTCTCTGTTATTTACTCCTCATTTATTTTTTATATCAGAAATATTTTAGCTAAACTATTTTTGCAGTATGCTAGACCTCTCTAGAGCACTAGCCCTGCTGAGACATATTGCTCACTGGCTACAGATGTTCTGCTGCACACCAGGCACAGTAATATCCTGCATGTTTTCATTGCTGGAAGATTGTGCTTTGACCAGGCAATGTTAATTAAAAGATGCTCTTTGAACACCATAAGGATATTGGAAAGTCATAGACAAAGTGAGGAACATAAAAAAAAAAGACTTTTTCATTTCTTTCCCCAGGAAAATTGAATTTGTAGGAGCAAATCCATGGGGGAATCCTGTTACAGACCATTATTTTTAAATATTGCAGTTTCTCCAGCTTGTACAACCCAGTGACTATACACAGTACAGTCTAATTGAAATTTATTCTTAAGGAACAGGATAATTTTCTTCTCTTTGATGGTTTGTGCTAGTCACAGAGAACTCTAAAATAACCCACATAAGACTCGTGTAGGCATTTGGAAGCTAGAAAAACAACCTGATCCACAGCTACAGGTGGCTGTTTATTTTTTAGTCCAAGTCTTACAGTGAAGAAAAAAGCATTGCTGTGCACAGAAAAGGCAAATAATTCTCCCTGACTCTGGTGCAACACGACGTTCATATTTCTGGATACACTAAAGTGACCACTGACCTGGAGACCAAGGAAGAACAAAGATGAAAAAAAAGTGATTCAAACAAGTCTGCAGTTATTATTACTTTTTACTTTGTAGGGCTATGTTCTCACAGCCTTTCACAGCTGCCAGGCTAATGATTTGCAAACCTCTTTAGATGTGGAAGATAACTTATCTATCTTTAATTCACTGTACAGAAAAATTAGTTTAATGCTATTTGGATCTTCTAGGCAAATCGGTAATCCTAATACAGCAATAGATTCTTACAGGCAGTCTCTGATTTTGCAATGCTTGCAATGACCATTTTTTCTGTGGGCCAGAATGCATCTATGTTTCTCTCACTCACTTCTCACACTACACTAGAGAAGCACTTACAGCAGTCTACCTGCCATGTCTGAGATGCTTTCAATGTGACAAGAACACAGGAAATAACCAAGGAGAAACATTCAAGGAATGTTTTCCCAAATATTAATTATTAAAATAAAATCATAGAAATTTATACCATCACACATTTGGAATACTCTACTAAACTATTTTCTTTTTTATTAATGTCGTTATTAGATTTTTTCAGAGTTCCTGTGACAGAAATAGCCTCAAAAAGACTTTGCATTCCAGAGCCAGATAAATGGAGAAAAAATGTGTAGGAAGAATGCAGAGTCAAGGGAGATGGACATTATAATTGAACACAGGGAAGCCTCTTTGCTTTCTGCAGTATGTCCTTTTTCCCAGCTTCGTGATGGTATCAACAATACACAGAAAAAAAAGATTCAAATTGTGCAGAGAAGAGAGGGGGGTCAATTGCAGATTAACTGCAAAGGCAGGAGACAGAAAGCAAATTGTTTTATCCTTTCACTCCCAAATCGCTGAGCAGGCGTGCTATCAAGTCTCTTTTTTCTAGTTTCAACTTCTACAGTGAGAGATGTGATTATTATGGATGAGGATGGTCATGACGATGGTAGTGGTAATAATAACAACAATAATAATGATAGTAATGATAATAGTGACATAAAAGTAGAAGAAAAAACAAATGAGAAAAGTACAAGTTAGAATTTTAACTCATTGCTTGCCTGAAGGCCCTCATCTACCCACTGCAACTGTAAGCCCCCATAATTGATAGTCCTATATTTATAGAACAGCAAGGGCATAAACATGTAAATACCCTTTCAAATTTTTAAGTGTTTTGATAAAAAATCTGAAGTGAAATGACAATGACAGTTCTGTTAGAATCCAAATGTCTTTTATTTGTGAGTGTAAACACATGTTAAAGCACAGACAAGAGCACAGTATTTTTCATTATCACGTCCAAAGCATAAGGACTGATTTCTCTTTAGCCAGTTTTCCCCAAAACTTTTCAGTTATTCAAAGATCTCAAGAGTTATGTTGTTTTTCTTTCAAAACCTGCTTTGTACATACCTACCCCTATCAACACATATCCAGTTAAATCTCTATTGCAGTGGAAATACTGTGTATGCTGTATAAAACTAAGGCCAGACAGGAAATCAAATTACACCAACACTTTTAATACAGCTGAACCTGAAGTTGAAAATGTTCATGCCCTAGCAGGAGGTGCTGAGGGCTGAGCATGTATTCCAGAGTTTCTAGGAATATTCATTATCAGGGAGTGCCACTCAGCGCTCTGTCCATTTGTTGATATATTGCTGTTGTTGTCCACATGTTGACATTTCATTCCCAAAAAAAAAAAACAACCCCCAAAAAAAACACTTTTGGAGGATGGCTTCTAAATCTTCCCTCATCACTTTGCTCTCTGTGTGCTTACTGTCCTCAAAAACAGTTATCTACCAAGCATCAAGTGCTGAGGTCTACAAGACTCAAAAATGGTGGCCATTAATTTAAACAGAGGGATGACTCCAAGGCTGAATTCACTGCGAGTGGAATAACAGCACAAGCTCTTCATATTGGCCTCCCACGTTCATCAGTATTGTGCCCGTTACTGTCCATCACACAGACAATGCAATTTCCACCTTCCACCACCACTGAGCTCATCTGCTGCATCCAGAACCTCATGTGAATGAGGATAAAAGCAGTTGTAGCAGGGAAGACTATCAGAATCTCATGGCCCTTGTCTTCTTCCCTGAGGAAAGGACAGTCAGGACGAGCAGCATCTGCTCCTCCAGAGTACCTCTACAGTGCAGAAGTGAGGCTGCAATTCCTTCCAGCTCTGTGTACCATGACCATGCTTGGGACAGCAGACTTGACTAACTTTAGTATAGATGAAAGCATTGCAGAGGACATCGAGTAGATGAAGGATCCTCCACACAAAATGCCTTGTATTCTGATTAACTCCTGTTACGCTGTACCACTTGCTAAGGTAAACATAGACTAACTTAAGGAACTAGTCATTTCCCCTCAGAGGGGAGAGACAAGGCACTGGAAAATTATGCCTGTCTAAGCATAACAGACTGTCCTCTGTGGAGGCCATGGCATCAACTGAGCTCCTAAAACAGGTATTACAGTCTGGCCTATGTTAGGTGCTACAAAACTAGGGTTTTCTGAGAAAATTCACGAAGTGGATTGAGGGTGAATTGAAAGAATATTAAGGTGTTCATCTTGGAGAGTGATGGGGTACTCCAAGACATTTTTAATTATTTTTTTTTATCAGAGTCTGTCCTTGAGTTGCAATGAATGTGTTTGCCAGATCAGCAGACAAAAGGTGGTAAAACTAGATTAATTATCCTTACAACAGTAATGGGCATTTTAAGAGATCCCCTGCAGTCCATTTTCTGATTAACAGCATAGCCAACACAAGAGAAAGAGATCATACCTAATATGGCTTTGAAGTCACAAATTGCTGCAGCTGAGTCTTTGCTATAAGCACTGAAAATGGAAAATATTACTTCTTTATAAAAAAGATAAAATTTTCATTAAGTATCTAAGATAGGAATGAAACTTTTTCATCCTGTATGGCTGAACCCCCAGTGAGAATTTTGCGTCTCACCACTCTTATCCAGAATCTGTGTAACCCCTACCACGGAGTCCCCATTTCTCTCACAGTTCCTGCTCCTTTACTCTGCCCCCAAATCTGGCAGTATGTTCCCCAAATAAGCAATATAGAACAAAAAAAGTTCTTTCCTTTTTTTTTGTTGCAAGAGAAGTTTCCAGTGTGTTTATTGTACTACCTGATCTTTCTTCTGCTGGGGTTGGGATACTGCTAATAGTGAGGAAGTTTTATTTACCTCAGATCACAAATCTTAGCAACAACCAATTTATTCCTGCATGTGTTTGGAGACCACTGGATCTCTAAACCACAAGGCAGTACAGAATTGAGTGCAGCTGTCAAGAAACTCTTGGGGGTTTCCAAATTATTGCATGGAGGATTAGGTGGTTTCCATTCTGTGCTCACTGCAGCTGAGTTGGCAAAATCCTCTCTAAACCCCAGACTTTGAAGCAAGACTGTAAGCAGTGGTTTTGTGCCAGATAACGCAAACTTACCTGTAAGTAAAAGTCTGGCAAATGGAGCATTTGAACTCTACAGTCTAGGAATTAGGAAGGCTCAAAGATTAATAAATTACAATATTATGCAATATATAGAGCAGAGTGCACAGATAAGGATGTCTCATAGCATTAGAGAGGCTAACAGATTCATGTCTTCCATTCCAAACCAGAACTTAACTACACCTTAGTTAATGCTGGTGGAAGATATTTACTCAACTTACTCTTTAAGAACTTAATTGGTGGATTCAAGTAGCTGTCAACAAATTCAGTTATGGAGAAAAGTATGCATTTGCACTGATACCCATTTCTCATCTAGGCAAAAAGTAATCCATAGACATCCTTTCTCTGAAAAGTGTAAATGAGTTACTGAATTAATTAAGGTATTCAGCAAGAAAGCTAAAATATTTTGAAAATGAGATTTTAGAGGGGGGACAATCCAGCACAAATTGCTGCTTACCCCAGCAGACTGTCTTTCGGTGGAGGGAGAAGCAACCGAGAAATTTCTCCCCCTTTATCCAATGTGACTGTTGAACATTCCTACCTTACAACTATCTCATGCAGGAAAGATTTTGCAAATATAAAAGTTGCCTTTATATTTCTAAATAGCCTATATTGCCATGCATTGGCATTGAAGTTTTGAAGAACTGAGGATTTGAGAATTTTTTCTAATCCTCTAGAGAGACTTTTTAGCTGCTTTTGTCTTTTATGGATATTCTTACTGTTCTAATCATCCCCTCATAAATGTTTAGAAGAGGAGAGAATCTTCTTTTGAGAACACTCTGACTAATAGTTTGAGATTCAATATATTTTTTAATTAGGACTGTGGGCACTAGGGCAGCTTAAACAAACTTGAGAGTCAGAATAAAGTCCAGAGGGCTTTGCTAAAATAGCCTGGAAAATCCTAAACATTAGAAATCATCACCAGTGTTTAGAAGTTGTTTCACATGAAAATATCTTTGACAATAAATTATAAAAAGACTGAGTTTCTGGTATAACTCAAAAATTTCTGCAATCAGAAAGTAAAATATACTGTTACTGGAAGAGCAATGAATTAATTAATGCACTATTTATGCTAATTAGACTATTTCTCACTTTGTTTACTCAGTGTTATAAAAACACTTACCTGAACAAATACAAATTACTATCAGTGATTCCTAAAGACATAGGAATTATCATATAAAATAAAATATGACGTCTTCTGAAACCAGTTCTTTGGAACACCTGGGATAATTACCAGAGGCATATTGTTGATAGATGTAGATCTAACTAGAACATTTATGATTCAAAAGAGTGCACAAAGGTGTTTTATTTCTTCAGATTGCATTTAGTTATCAAAATGCCACCATCAGTTCCACCTATTTCTATATAGGTTAATAACTGGCATAAGAGATTTTTACAGATGGAATTGAATTTTATTATTGATATAACTGAGAGCAGAATATGACCTATCAATATTCATAAATCAAAACCCCTTTAATATAAAAGTTGCTCAGCACAAATGAGAAAAATCTATGTGGAAACCAATCTATTACCTTAGATATCACTTACTGACCTCAATGAGTAACAATGAAACCAATGTGATTTACTGTATCAGGCTGATTCCACATTGTTAGCACCCTGCTGTCTAAATGCTGCCAGGCTCAGATTTTCTGATCCTCTCCCCCACATTTGAATTTGCAACCAGTCTTTCCTTAAGTGTTGTCTCAGAAATTCACAAGAGACAAGTGTTGGCAGTGCTGAAGGTGAGAAGGGACAAGGTTTGACCTGCACACCAAGAATCACAGATATGTTTTTAGCTTTTCAAAAATAATTTTTTACTAGAGTGTGATCATTCCTGTGGCATCCAGAGGAAATTTCAAGCCGTAGAAATGTGCTGACAAATATTGTTTCTCACTGCTTATTTAAATCTTGGATTTTGTTAGACTACCATTTTTTACAAATACATAGAGTGAATGCCTAGGGTAACACAATACACCCACCTTTTGATTTACCTGAATCTTTACCTTCAGTTGAAAAATATTCAAAACAGCAGGGAGAAAAAAAAATTGCTCATCACAGAAACTTTTCTAAGGCCTTTTGTGCAGTACAACAAAATATTCCAGTTTTCATCAGCGTTGTCTTGCATCCATTTAATGAAAAAATCCATGAGTGTTCTTGGTCAATTCAAGCATTTAAATCAATTACAATGATTATTAACACATTGCATCAAATGTGCCTTTGTGAAATGTGGTTTCTAGTATCTGTAATGAACAAGCAGGATGATGACACCCCCTTTTACTGCCCAAAGGAGAGAAAAAAGCCCAAGCAAGACTCTCATGTGTGACAATTTATTAATTCCATTGCATTTCTCTTATTATGAAGTGTTTTGACCAACAAATAATTCGATTGGATTGTTTGTACTGAGGTCTACTGCCTGAAAGCAACAAGGATATGTAAATGCTTTTGAAGTTTAATTAAAATGGGATTTAATATAGTATTTTCACAGTTTCCCCTTAAGAACTGTGGGAAACCACACAAACAGATGAACTTGGAAAAAAATTATGGTCAATTATTATAGTAGTCATATGAAAATAACTAGCATTCAAGATCTACCTAGAAATAAATTGTGCCTTTATTGCTTTTCAAATTGTACCATCAACTTTGCATATAGATTAAATTATATGCTATGAAAGTATTGATCTAAGGGGGGAAATCAATCTATTTCAAATTAATATTCTGTGACTGAAACATACAACTATATTACTCCTTCTGACTGCTATGAATATAGATAGCTGTTGAACTATAACATTATGTTATCTTTATAAACTTTCATTTGCCACAGGAAATATTTTAGGCCAGAACTAGATCTAAAGTTGTTTTGGAAGAGAGGAATGTATTTTATATTTTCAGTGTGTCTATAGTTAGATCATATTGGAAGAAGTTAGAACTGATCCCAACCATGTATTATGGATAGCAAGCACAATCATTGTAGGGGGTTTTACCAAAATAACTTAGGAGAAAGCAATGTTTTTTTAATCTGCCCATTGAAGAACTCCCTCAGGAAAAAAAAAAAAAATCATAACCGACACAAGGAGTTGGTCTGTCTGACTCTTGTGGGTCCCTTGCAACTCAGCATATTCTGTGATTCTGTAATGTTCAAAAATGAAAGGAACAAACTCTTGAATGAGTTTGACAGAGCAGTGTCAGAATGAGTTTGACAGAGCAGACTAGAAAATGTGGTGGGAATCAATCACATATTTTTTGAAAGACAGTGGGGATATCTTTAGAGCATTACAGTTGGTCTATTAGGAAGTTTACGTCTAACTCACTTCAGAAATGACATGTTGCTTCTATTTTATTTAACTAAGTAATACACTGGAGCTTCTTGGTACTCCTGTGATTTCTGACACCCATCTTTGTTATTTACAGCATCTTTTTTATTTACAATTATTGAAGTAGGTAAGACTCAAGTCCTTTGGAACACAAACTATGCGTGTGTTTGGTTCTGAAACACATTTTCCCAAATTTGATCAATTTTCTGCTGTATTTGGAATTTTAAAAAGAAACAAACCCCCCACAGGAATGGATAGTAATTGATCTAAGGTTTTCTTCTTAGGAGTAAAAATATATGCACAAAAGGATTAGAGCAAATCCGAGTAAAAAGTCATTCTCTCAAAATTGTTTGCAGCTGTTTAAATTATGTTGTGAAAGCAAGCATCTTATTTCTAGAGTCTATTTCAATGTATTGTTCCAATGTTCAACTTTCAGTCAAGGGCTTTCAAAGAAGTGACTTATAATGTTAAAATAGAAGATTTGTTTTGCCAGAGTTGTAATATGAACACTAAAAAACATTGCCAGTGAAGACTGATGAAAGAAGGAGAAGGACAAGGTGGGAATGTCACCCTCTATGCCAGTGACCGGCATGAAGCTTCACCTGGAGCTGGACAAGGACCTGATCAAGAGTTTATAGGTCAGGATTAATGGGAGGAAGGGCAGGGACAGGTGATATTGTAGTGAGGGTAATGGCATCCCTGCCATGGCAAGTGGGTTAAAAAAAGATCTTTAAGGTCCCTTCCAACAAAAACATTCTATGATTCTATGACCTAATTCAAAGAAGGAAACGAATATTATTCTTGGAGCCTCTCTAGGTTCATGGATCAGTTTTAGTCCAGAGTCATGGCTAGACTTCTAATGCTCAGACTGCTGCACTGAAACAGACTCTGCTCATATTCTTTTTCAGTAAGAATAAAACTCAGCTGTCAACCTGGAACAAAACGTGAAGAACTTTCAATTTTTCTCAGTATTTTGACAAAACACTGCTGCAGTTTTATGCTGACCATTTGGCATTTCTGATATACAGCTTAAGGAGTCTTCTCAGACTTTTGAGCAGTGCTAGCAAACACCAGTAGCTAAGGCATACTTAAAAATGGCTTACAGACATTCAGGAACTTTAGAGGATTTACTTTTAATACCAAGAGAGGAATGAAGCTTTTTCTGGCATGGAAGAACTCAAAAGAGTCCCTGCTCCAGTCACCTCCTAATTGTCAAACTGTTGGGTTTTGTTTGTATCATAATTGCATCCTTGTTTGTATCATAATTGAATCCAAGGACCACAATCAGGTCCTTGTGTCAGGAACAACATTAACAGGCAAGAATAAACAAGAATAAACTGCCTGGGAATTATTATTTTAGTCGAAGTTACAACACAGCTCTGTGCTCTAGCTTACATGGTAGGTGCAGCGTAGGTAGAATTTTGCTGTCTGTCCAAACACCTCAAATACTCTGGACTGTAGCCACACAGTTAAGTCCTGTACACTAAAGTGAAGCGCCTAAATACAGCAGGGTCTTTCTCTTGAGAACTAGAGTCACTTCTCTACCTGAGCATTTAAGACATCTGTTTTAGAAAAGCATTATATAGGTCATTAGAGCTAGGAAAAGTGATGATCTTAAACCAGAAGTGACTCCCAATCTATGTTTCTGATGTATTTTACTTGTAAGTGATACATTCATGTGTCTTAATGAACTACAGTTTATCCCATCTTTACACTAAAGTAGAATTCTCTATCCACTTGGGGTCAAAACATCACAAATGGTGCACTGTGAATCTACTACTTTGCTTTGGCCAAACACTTATTACTGTCCAAGAAATAAAGAACAATAATGAAGGAAAGGAAAAAATAATTAGGTTAACTGTGAGCAGGATAGCACAGCCAATTCCACATCTTGGTGTTTACAGACACATTAGGGAGCTGAACTCCCGCTTTAGTGAATGGAGATCCAATCAGTAGAAAAGTGCTTCTACTAGAACCAGAGCAAATGGCTGGCCAGATTGAAAAATCCCTAAACATGCTTAGGACCCAGTGGCAAGTTTCATAGAGTAAACACAGGTAAATTATAGAATTAAAGAATATCCTGAATTGAAAGAGACCCTCAAGGATCACTGAGTCAATTTCTGGCTCTGCACATGACAACCCTGAAAATCACACCATGTATCTGAAAGCATTATTCAAACACTTGAACTTCAAATTCAGGCAATATGGAATTCACCTCTTTCTAATTGCCTGGCCTGGGAAAACAAACTGGCACATTTCCCAAATACTTTACCTGCCTGTCATGGTTTGACATGGAAGTGAATTTTTTCAGGAAGTTGGTGGTCAAACCAATCAGTGGTCAGGGTTGGATATTGGTACCTGAGTGACCACTGAAGGCATGGACACGCCTCTGAGAAAAGAGGGGGTTAAAAGCAAGAACTCCCAGGGGAACTGTCTCTTTGGTTCTGGTCAGAGGGCAGTGCAGACCTCCCCTGCCCAGCCACAGGCTGGGTGAGGGAGGGGAAGCCATGTGGCCTGGGAGAGGTAGGACAGGGGCTGAAGGGACTGGAACCGAGTTAGCTCCTGTGGATGGAAGGGTGGAGAGAAGTGGAGATGCCTTTGTCTCCCCCCCCAGAAGGAAAGTGACAGAGAGCCTGACGGCACCTGGAATTTGCCGGCAGAGGAGGAGGAGATGATGGGGGAGTTGGAGTTCTGGGCAGAGATTTCAGCCATCCGGGGAGTCCAACCCTTTCCTGGGAAATGAAGGCTTTGTAAAATATTACTCCTCCTCAATTTGAAGTAGAAGAGAGACAGTCTGGGATCTGAGATGTTGGAAGAAATTTTTTTTTTTTAGGTGGAAGGAGATGATGGAGTGGCTTGTGGCTGGACTTTTCTTGTTAGCCATAGACTGAACCAAATTCTCCTGCAACAGAGACTGCATTTTAGGGGGATGCAGTGGTGAGCCAAGAGACCTGTTTCAGCGACTACCAAGAGTGGAGAGAACAGAGGAAAGCTGAAGAGGGTGTGGTGATGCCCTCTGTCTTCAAGAAAAAGAGGGTGTGGTGATGCTCTCTGTCTTCAAGAAGAAGATGATCTCTGTTCTTGGAGACCCTCGGCCCCAGGGGAGGAAGGAAATGGGGGGGACTCTGGTCCCAAATGAGAAGCTGAACTGTTGTCTGTTTTAGTCCTTGGCAAAGCATCCTTAAAAGAGCCCTATGAGCAGTCTGTCCATGCACGGTGGTGAGAGCACTGTGACATGGAAAGGAGAGTGTCACACTGGCAGATTTTCTCCGGGCGGTTGCCATGTGTGACAGGGAAACACAGGAGGTGACAACTGTGTTTCCTGGGGGTCTATGGTGCAAGAGAGACTCCTCTCTCCCTTGATGGAGTGAGTATTGATTATCTAAAGGGTGGCAACTTGATCAAGAATCCCGGGTGGTGTCTCACTGTGGTTTTTTGGAAATTGGGTGGGGGGAGGAGTGTTTTGGAGGGACTTCATCCTAGACTTAGTGTGTGTGTCTTTTATAGTAGTAGTAGTTTAATAAACTTTTCCCCTTTATTATTAAACTTAGGCCTGCTCTGTTCTGTTCCTGATCACATCTCACAGCATTTATTTTAGGAAAGTGCATTTTCATAGAGGCACTGGCATTGCGCCAGCATCAAACTGTGACACTGCTTCTGTCAGAAACTTATCCTGAAATGGAAGTAATAAAACAGCATTTTATTTAGCTGACAACAGCTTACTTTTTCATTTTGTAAATAACCTCTTAAAAATCCCCTGCTCTGAGGCATCTTTTTCCATGAGTTTTATCATGTATTTACCATCCATTTCTGATGGCATTTATATTCATTTCCCACCCTCCTATCTTTTGTGCTCTTTAATCTTTAGTTTATTTGACTTCCTGTACCATTCTTTTCCTAAAACTCCTTTTCTATTTGTTTCTGTAATCACTGCCTCTCACACATACCCTCTTACATGTCCCAAAATACTTTTCACTGCTCACGCCTTTCCCAAGGGCCTTCCTCTCCTCCTGCACTTCCCTCATTTATGCAGGGAAACAATGCTCAGACTGACATCCAGGAGATCTCATCCTCCAGCAATTCGGTGGGTCGGCTACCCTCTTCTCTGAAGCAAGAATCAGATAAGAAGCTCTCCTCCCAAGAGACTGCTTAAGTAGTGAACAATACCAGCAGAAATGAATTTACAGTACATTTTCTACTTTGACTAACACCCACCTGTGTCAGCTACTTATCTTTGGAGAGGATGAGTCATCCCCGGAGAGTCTCTTTGCTCTCTGCTGTCTGTAGGTGGGAAACCAGATGATTAGCTAAGAACAGCTGTCTCACAGAAGAAAAGGGAAAAAATCAGCAGGCACAGCCCAATCAATGCCAGAGGTCAGAAGTTCCTTGCCCAAATTGAAGCTCTTCACTCCCAATTTTGCTCTTAAGAGAGAATAGCAATGCCAATGAAACAGTTTGTCTCACCTGTTACAACCACCATCTGAGGATGAGTGGAATTGCCTTCTGAAGCGGTTTTGTAGCTGGCTAGAGAGGGAGGGTAAGGTGCTAAGCTTAGGTCCCCAAGGCTGACTTTTAAACAGGGTATAAATGTTAAAGCAGGTGTGCTACCACACAGTTTATGTGTGGATGAAAATATGATTAAGTAGCAATTTGGCATTTATTGCACATCAGAGGCCCTAGTAAATTTGGGTACTGGAAGTTCTCCTAAGGGTGACAGCACAGTGACTACATTTTTGGGACTAGACTGGCCAGTCCTCATCACAGATAGCTCCGGAGTCAAGATGATCTCCTTTGAGCTCGTAATCTGTTTGCTACTGCTTGCATTACTTATGTTCAAGATTCAGGAGCTATTAAAATTCAGATAATGATGACAAACATAGTCCATTAGAGAAGTTTATTACTTTTCTCTAATACATGATATTAAGGATAAGAATTATTTATGACCAGCATGCATGCAAATCAGTAAGGAAGCATTTGATTCCCTCATGAGTGACTGAAGTGACAAAGATGCATTTTGAAATATGTTTGAAACATTATATGCTGTTACTGCATGTTTTCACCACACTCAAAATAAGAGGTTAATTGCAGGCAGGCTAGAAAATAGTGAGATAGCATCACCATTTACAAACAGTGACAACTGTAATATGGTAAATAAGTATGACAACTGAATGAGTAATATGCTATTTCACTCTGTACCCTGTACAAGGTCTTTTTCTTGCAGCCTAAGATCATTTCTCACTCTCTGTAAGAGAATATGGTATCTTTAGCCAAAGGAAGCATTGTAATATGTAAGAAAAGCAGATATCAGAAATAGAACATCAAAAAGAAGACTTCTGTTTCCTTTGAACAAGAACGTTCAAAGAATATGTTTGGGACACAGGGGAAAAAACTGCACATGTAAATGCCATCACTATCTCAGAAGCAATTACTTACTCTGCTACACAGGGTATAGAGGAGGCTGTAGATCCAGCTTCAAGCACCCAAACATCTCCTGATACTAGTGTTTGAATTTTCCATATTTTTACCCTTATTTCTGAATGATGCATAACTTTTTTTATTGCCAGTTCATAGACAGATTTCATCATTTCCATCATTTCCATTTCATCATTTTCATCATTTCATCATTTCCATCATTCCATCATTTTAATCAGAGACAGTCTTCTCAAATATGCAAGTCTGTGCTTTTAATTCACTGTGACAGACAGCTAAACCCCAAGAATTTTCTATTTTCACTGAGGAGGAAAGACGCAAAACGGATGATTACGCTTAACTTACCATGTGTATAATGTGAATGTTTACATCGTCTAGCAATAGCATGACCGACCAAAGCATGTCTGATTTAAAACTCAGTTCCAGATGGTTTTCAAATTGAACATATTATGAAGAAAATTAGAAGTGAAAAAAGAGAATTGTTCTTATGTCTATCATGCATTTGAATAAGGAAAATCCCTCAAAAAGAGAATCTGTTACCAGAGACAGTTTTTACTATCTGCATAAGCATGACCTTGATTAATGAGCATAGAATGATATGTATTATGTGAGCTGTCAAAACAGGAGGCGGATATCTAGTAAGTGTTCAAAGTCACTAAAATTTTGGCAAAGACTACCACTTTGGAACTGTTCAGAGGATGAGACAGTGAGAGGAATCCTAACAGCAAAAAAAGGCAAAATATTTCTCCTTTATTCAAGCATATAAAGAGCTTGGCTTGCACATGACCCACAATAAACACAACACAACTCTTTGATGAATATCTATTGGCACTGCAAAAGCACTGAACTTCCTTAATGACCGTTGTGGTTTCAAAACCAAAAATGCTTAGTAGCAATATAGTCATTGTCATATAAAGGGGTATAAGCACCCAGAAAGGATTGAAGGCATACCTTCTCTTATTCTGCATAGGATAGGTGAGGCAAAGAGGAATTAAATTACTTAGGCAGTGAGTGTTGTAAATACAATCCATGAATGGAAGCTTCATCTTTTCACAACTCTGACCATATCCAGCAGAACAAATATCCTCCTGGAGGACTTCAGAACAGTTAAGCACATTTCACTGATAGATAAGGAAGCAGCATTCAGCTGAAGGAAGAGTGTTTCAGCAGAAAACCAAAGCTACAGCTCTGAGCTAGGTATCTCAACAGACTAAATCTAACCCATTGTATCCTAAGGAAAAGACTGATGAAATCCCCTGTTGCTAGATGTGGTCAGAAGGGCTGTGATTGTCTTGATTGATAGGAAGATGATCTAGGCCATCCTGTCAGGTTATCCTTTCTTGTGGCAGGACATGCTGTAGTACACAAATCCTCTCTTTACCTGCTGCAGAGAAGCGTGCCTGTGTCCCGAGCCACTGGAGACATCTATCCCTGAGTCAGGGATTGTTGCACTCACCTGACAGCTGCTCTGGGCACCTTTCCTCATATTCTTCAGAATAATATATTCTGCAGTATGGCTTAAAATATTTCCTGAAATATGGATATGTTATGACTTTCACACCCATTGTAACATATACAAAAATATTCAAGCAAATTTCTGAAGTTTGGGCTTCCAGTAATGGATCTATGCTGATTAGCTTTTATTAAATTATATATTTTTAAGCTCTTCTGTCTTAAAGAAGACTGAAATCAGAGTTTTAGCATTATATTCAGACAATTTGGAGTTTTGTTTTGTTCTTTTGTTCTTGTCTTACACTTGGGAAACTTCATGTGCAGTCTTCCCTGTTGTATTGTCCTTCATGCTTAATGAATTATCAAAATCTTCCTCAGTGGTACTTAAATTCCCTCAGTGCTTCTTTCTATATAGCCATTGATATACCCAGCCTTGAAAATATGTATTATTCTCTGATTGTGATGTCTTTGGACTTCAGCGTTTATTCAATGTTAAATTACAGCACTGTGTTCTGCTTCACATTAGAGAATCCAAATTTATGTTGCAATAGAGTAGCTCATTTATGTTTTATTATTCTCACTTACTAAGTAAAGGAATAAAACAGTACTCCCAACTTAGGAAACTGAGTCATGAAGATTATAAGATTATATGTATTATAAAACATAAACTGCATGAAAACCCATTTCACTGTATGAACAGGCTGAGCTTAATGGGATTTGTTTTCCTTTGACAACTTTGTGTCTGCCCTACTTCTGGTTGCTAAAAATGCCATGTCATGTCATGGTGCCCCGTGCTCCTTCCTCTCTTTCAACTGTCAAAAAATTAGCATAACAACATTACTTTGAAAAATCACTATGGAGGACATATGTTAATCTGAAATCTGACCTCTACCTACCCCCACCTTGACCAAACTGGAAGGAGTGGAAAAACAAGTGCACCAGATATGAAGCAGATAAGTGAGCTCCAGACACAGGTGCTGAGGCACTGCATGTAGAGAGTCACTGAGCCCCAGTTTGATTTCCATGCTTGTGGATATCTGACCCCAATACTCACTCCCCCAGAGCTTATTGGCAGGGCTGTGCTTACCTGCTTTGGACAAAGCTCATCCCATGGCATCGGAAGAGTTCAAGCCACGATGGCTCAAACCAGGGAGGTCTCAGCAGGATGTAAAAAGGTGTTTACTTTTAATTTATAAGAATGTGGTACTAATTCTAAGATAAATTTCTCTTCAGAGCAGCTAAGCAGACTAGCACCTCTTATCTCAAGGACTCTGTGGAGGTAAAAATGATTTATAAGTTTTACATAGCAATTTTTTTTTTTCTTCTCTTTACTATAGTTTCCTCCTATTTTCTGTCATCTATCTTTTTATTCAACTAAATGGCATGTAATTATTTGCACTTACTACCTGGACAAAGAATGAGTTCCCTGTACAAAGAAGCTTATAATGTTTCCCTTGAACAGCACTAGCTTTTTATCATGCCCAAGTGGATACAAAAAGTTTCTCTGGTCAATTACTCACTCACCATCAGCAACCACCACAACTGTGCTCTTTCAGAAACACATGAAGCTAACATCTTCTGGGTAATAGAAAATGGGTTTCTTTGTTCTGAAAAATGACCATAATGAATTTGAAATCTTAGTAGAATGGATAGCCTGTGGACAGTGCTTTCAACTCACCACTGGAAGAGGTGTTATAAAAACAATAATAATCAGAATAATTTCTACAGGAACTACCCAAACCTGTCACTTAAGAGCATATGTTCCAGGCTACCAAATGCACAGGATAATAAATTACTTTTCCAGATTGTGCCTTTATACACGACTGAAAGTCTTTTAACGATCTCTCTAGTGAAGCACCTTTTCTCAGTGTTTATTTCCAGTAGATTTTTCTGATATTGCATTCGTTATGATACCTTGGAGGACACAGCATATCAGGGTGATTCTAGAGGTCCATCATCTCACAACAATATGCTGCTCAGAGTTCTCAGAGTATATACGCTGCTCACAATTATTAGTGAGTGCCAAAGACAGTGCTTCCATTAGGATACATCAGTGGTATCCTTTGCCTCTGCTCCCTATTTCTTGAATTTTCCCTAAAGAATGCCAAAGGAAAAGAATATTTTTTTTTTTTTTTGCATATGTATGAGTATCAAGACATTGAGCTTTATGTGAAACCACAATCAGCAAAGGGGGTGCAAGGACATCTGCTTTAATGCCCTGACAATGGCCTCTTTTAACGCTTTGATTGCTCATGCCTATGTGAAATTAGCACCTGTATATTAATATATGCCACTTCCTCAAAATAGAGATAGAAATCTTATTTTTTTTCTGGGAAATTGTTACTATGCATTTCATGAAAGGAGTAAAAGGCAGTTTGAGAAGTTATAACTGGGAATAAGTTAGAAATATATGTGTGATCTTAGAAATACCTACACAAGGTTAACTTGAAAAGAATATGATGATTCAGAAAGCCTAACAATTTAAGAAAAAAGAAGTTAGACATTTGAACTGATGTGAATCACCTGAGTGAACTGCTGATAAGACATTAGACAAGCTAGTTTTTTACAAGGATTTACAAGCTAATATGCTTCACAGCAAATACAATATACACAATCATAAACAATGTTTGTATCAAAACTTGAATTACCACCTTCTAGAGAACCAAGAGAAAAGTGATGTAAATCAGAAAGTTAAGTCCTTTCATGTTAATGTATAATCTTAGTCAATATATAAACACTCTGGATTTATAAACAAAACAAAAATAAATCTTAAGACTCAGTGGAGAAAAAGTGGTGTCAACACTCTACCCAAAAATAGTGCACTCTAACTTCCCATTTTGCTAGAGGTGCAGCTAGGAAAAAAATAGCTTTGTTCATGGCAAATAAAGAAAGATGTTAAAGGAGAAAAAATAAAGGGAGAATGAAAATAGATGGACTTATAAAAAGCTCAAAAAGAGGTTTAGAAAGGCATCTCTACTAGGTGGATGATGACAAACAAAGGGATTTTGCAGATTGGTCAGTTTTCTGGGCTGGTCAGCCTGCCAAGAGCTGGCACAATATATTAGTCATTGCTATTCTCTCATTCAGCAGAAATTACTTTCCAGAATAAATAATCAGATACATTATTTTGTAGCATTCTCTCTGTGCTTAGTATTGTAAAGGGCACATACAATACCCTGAGGGCTGTGACAAATGGTTTGTAAAGCAATGATCATGCTGGCCAGGCTGGTTATATTTACAGCGAGGCACATAGCAGCTCTCAAAGAAGGAAGAGCTATCTGGCAGGCAGACCAGCTGCAGGCTTTGTGCACAGAAAGGTAAGGGCTCAGGTGGAGAGCTGAACAAAAACATGTGTTCCTTCCTAGGAACTAACTGCAGCAAAAATGTGGTGACCAGTCCAAAGAAATAGAAGTGGCAGAAAATACTGTAATCCCAGTTAAGCTTTAAGACTCTTAAATAGGTGTGAAACTCAGCAGGTCACAGGTTCTCTTTGTACCATGACTAAGTGCACCAAAGAAAGGGAAAGTAATAATTTGGTTTTACTTAGAGTGTAAGTGATGAATCTCTTCATGGCACAGCATGGGCTGACCTCCCAGTACAACTCCCTAGGGGAGATGTGCTTTGAGATAGATGACCTTATACAGATGAAGGAGAGTTCTTTGGCTTATCTGTTTAATCAACTGATGCTAATTATTGTTTGCCTAGGCCTATGATAAAGCACACAAAGGCTTTAAACACACACACAGAGAAGCCTTTTCCTTGCCATACATGATAGCATAGCACTGGAAACTAATTAGAAGTATGAGATGGGTATGAAAAACAATAAGAGCAAATTCTAAGAGAAAGCCTTAGAAACATGAAACACCACCTTATAACCATGGTGATGCAATTTACAAATATTTGTCACTAACATCACCTACCTATTTTATTCCCAGAAGAGTTGGGAACACAGCTGATGAGCAATAACAAATGGCACAAAGGGACTGGGTACTCATGCTGTCATTGAGTATAAAGGAGGATGGCAGAAAATGATGATAGCTAAGTTGTTTCTAAACCATTATTTTGTTATGATTACATCTGACTTGATCATATCCACTCATCAAAGACAAAAATCAGTCTAACTTTGAACTTCAGAGGAAAAAGAAGAGTGATAAAATCAATACAGAGTATTCGAATCATGTACACTGCAGAGCCCTCTGTGGTGATCTAGTCCCTACCCCTTTCAAAACAGGGCCAGCTTCAACATTTTCCCATGTTATCCAGATAGAAACTCCACAACCTCACTGAGAAACCTGCTCAAGTGCTTACGAGAACTCTTGCTGTGATTTTTTTTTTCTCATTTGTCTAAGTGCAACTTGTACCTATTTTCTCTTGTCTTTTTCTTGCACAGCTCTGATTCTACCTAAGGTGCAGACTTCAAACTTGGCTAAGATTGATGAGCCTCATGGTAAAGCATTTAGAGAACTGACTGAAACAATCTCAAACAAAACCCACCAATAATTTTCAGAGTTTACGGAGAACAGATGTGGTCCAAAAGACTGCAAATGAGCAAATATGTTGAAAGTTTTAAAGAAAGGATAAAGGAAGTGCTGGGAGTTAGATACTAGCAAGGATGGGGTTTCAGGAAAAAAATATAGTAATAAATAATCAAACTGCAATTTACAGACACCTGGATGATGACAAGTAGACTAGCCAGTTTAGAGTTTGTAAATTTGATTTAAGTGTTCCATAAGAGAAAAAAAGCAGGAGCAGTATTTGTCATATCCTCACTTTAGAAAGGTTTGACAGTTTTATATAATATTTTTGAAAACAAGTTAGGATAAAAACCTGTCATGCTGAGATTTTTTATGAAAGAGTATAAATCTTGAGCATTTGGTAACCACTAAAAGTGTTTATTAATGGTTGGTGTCAAAATGGAAGACATGCCAATCGACTTTTGAAGATGTCTCTCTTGAGATGGCTACTACTCAATTTTTCTAAGAACTTTCACATCAGAATATGAAGTTTGCAGATAGCACTGAACTGGAGGGAGGGTGAAAGAACAGGGAAAAACAGGGCTAGAACTTAGGACAATGGTGTCTTAAGAAATAATGCACAGTCAATAAAGACATGAAAGATGTAATACTGTAGGTAGATAGGCTGCATGCAGAGAAGGCTGGGTAGTAGTTCTGAAGGAAAGGATTTGAGTTTGAGAGGAAGGTTTGATCCTAAGCTGAATATTAATTAATCTAGTCTTGCTGTTAGGAAAAAAAGACAAGCACTCCACTAGGATACACACACACACAGACATACACACATACACCGATGTCTATGGGTACACACAAGAATATAATCTACCAAATACAGCAGGATGTTCTCTTGGGATTTTTTTTTTTTTTGCCTCAGCCATTAATGAGTAGTGTCTCCAGCAGTAATAAATATGCAAAAAAAAAAAAAAAAAAAAAAGAAAGAAGGGAACAAGAGTAGAGAGTTCAAAAGTTCAAAGTAATAAAATTGATCTCATAGAGAAAGACTGGATAATTTCAAATGTCTTAGTCTACAGTGAAAGAATTTCAAGACCATATATCAAAACATAACCAAAATATTCCCAGTTCCCCATGCCTTTGAGTCGATATGATATGAAGTAGCTTAAACTGAAGCATTATGAGGAAAATATCATAGAATGCATAATGAAGCATAGGACTAGGCTTGGAGGGGTTGTGAGATAGACAGTTCTGAAAGTTTTTGAGAATAGGTTAGAAAAACACCAATCAAGAATAACAACGGCATGAGAAAACCTGGGAAAGGAGAAGGACAAGGTAACATCCAAAGGTATCATGTCACCATTTGCCTTAATGACTGAGGAAACCAAAAATTAATGAGACATCTCTCACATTCAAATTGTTTCAGACTTTTAATATTAAAATTCTGAAGTTGATTATGGTGTTACTCCTCAGTGTTTACTACACCGAACTAGCAGAATAAGGTATTAGCAAACAGGGACCCAAGTCTGGTTTCACCTATTCAGACAGAGAGTACAGACAGACAGGAATCTGGTATCTGAGTATTTTTGGCCATGCTCCTCTCCTCGGTCTGAGATTTGGCGTCTAGTTCGTGCCCTTCTGGAAATCGGGCCCTTTGGTGCTCAGGCTGGGTCGATGCCAGGTGGTCGATGGTCTGGGCTCGAGTCCTCCGGGCTTGTGGCCCCTCAGACTGCCCATCCAAAGGGACGCCAGTTGTGTCAGGATCTGTGATATTTAGATGCTCCCGAGATTGTAGAAAGTCTCTGTCTTTTGGCCCCACTGCCAAAGAAGGAGTCATAATTCGTCTGTGCTGGTTTTCAAGGTTGTTTATTTCTTATCTAAAATATTTTCTCCCTGATCTGCAGCAGGTCTGTCTCGCAGGACAGTGTGCGGGGCTCTGCCCCTCAGTGGGATGTTACAAACATTCTATACTAGAAACTACGTGTGCTGTATTTACAATAACGTGCCAATATCCATCACCCATGTTGAACAGTGTGTCCCCAGCCCAAACCAATAGAAAAATGCCAACACCACAGTGAAACATGGAGGCCATGAAGAAGAAGAAAAAGGACAAGGCACGCCCAATTTTCCTCCATCTTGCCCCCTTTGAACCCCTTATCTAGAATCCTCAAATTCTACTTTTGCACCCGTGCCACACTAATTACTACTTATATCAAACACTCAGAGCTTGTAATTCATCCTGTAAGATTGAAAACTCTTTTCCATGGATAGAGATCAGAGCCAGTGTCTCTCGGGGCTCTGTACAGGGGGGTTCCTGACCCCCTGCCAGGGTCCCAGACCTTCCAGGGCAGCCACAGGGATGCCCTGGATTCCCACATATTCTGATATAGACAAAAAATTCAAGGTTACATTTTCTTCACAGGTGACCCCTTTCCACTTCAACGCAAGACATGATTTGGTTTTGCTTCATATACAGAATTTCCATATTTTGCAGTGTCCTTTTACTATTCTGTGGTGCTTGTTTCAGTGTCTGAGGGTTTCACAAACTGTAGTCAGGCTTCTTAACAATCTCTGGCATAAGCACAACCTAGCAGAAAGACCAGAAACAAGGCACAAATAATTTTAAAAATAACAATATATCCCCTGGCTGTGGATATTATTGCAACAAGCTGGCCTAATTTTAAAATAATTTTTCGGAAACCTCAATAAATAAAATCTCCTTTATTCAAAGTAAGTCACCTGATTTCATTCTTCCAAGGAGTTACCAAAACTTCTGCAAATGAGACCACAACGACTTGAGACCATAAAATTGTTAAAAGGGTTATGTTATTTACTCCTGGTACTCTTGGGGACTGTGTTTACAGGAACAGACAGTAAATACTCTGGAAACATGATTTAACCATGATACTATGGGAAAATGTTAATTCCCTCTATTCAGACTTTGTGAAGACACACCTGGAGTATTGTAACCAGGCTCTCCAGAGCAAGAGGGAGACTGGCAAACAGGGTGAGGCCAGTGAAAGGCTACTAAATCATCAGGGAATGGGGAGCATGATATGTTAAGAGAGGCTGAGGTAACTGCATTTCTTAAGTCTGGAGAAGAGAAGGCTAAAGGGAGGGTATATCTAATCACTGTCTTCATTCAGGAAGAGTGTGTCTTGCATTAGGAAGAGTGTCCCCAGCAGGTCATAGGTCTTCCTTCCCCCTGTGCTATGCAGGAACCCTGAAGAGAAAGTTTCAGTCCAAGTATTTGTCACTAGTAAGAAGTAGCTGCAAACTGATGATTCTAATCAAAATGTCAGGTTAAGAGGAAATTTGTTCCAAATTATGCAAAGAAACCAAATGCAGAGCCTTTTTGCAAGTGTTTTGTTCTCCACCTGCATTTTCTGTGGCCTTTGCATGTTCTTGCATGCAAGGATGAAGTCACTATTCACAGATTACTACAAGAAGGACTGAGACAACCCATGGTGTTTACTTTTGTTCCCCAGGCAAATTCCAGAAGGCAGACTAGGAAATGGGGTGGATCTTTGTCCTGACACAATCTACACCTGTTAGATGTATACAAATTGTGATCACACTTTGTGTCAGCTTCCTGTCATGCCTAAAGCAATAAAAGAGAAAAGATATAGAAAAAGCCCTTAATCTCCTGCAAAAAGGGAAATAACATGTGCAGTCACATTTCTGAAGATATCAATTCCCTACCCAAGTCACAAGCATTGATAGGGAAAAGCTTCAGAATTAATAAAGCCCTTCTGAATTTCAAACTTGCAGTCTCACTGAGCATTTAGGCATTCTTTTATTTTCAGTGAGGGATTTTTTTAAAAAACAAATAATTTCCCCATAATTATGGAAAAACTATTGTTCAGTCCTTGGAAACCTGGAAAAACCTTAGTGTCCTACATGCATTGGTATAGAAACCTCTAAATTGCATGTGCAAAAAGTTTTGATACTACCTGTGTTTTCCACATATGAAAAAATCCAAACATTGTAGCCCATTTTTTCTGTCCAAAAATTTATTTTGTTGATGCATGAGGGAACTTAAGCCAGTACTGTCATTGAGGAACATGGATTTTGTGCCATCTCTTCCAAAGTTCCTTCTCCATCCACCATCCTAAATGATCCTATTGTATTCAGAGGTACTTTTCCTTTTAGAGCTTTGTGCTGTGTAATTGTGTAGTAAATCTTGTGCAGCATATTTGTAGCTGTGCCTCAGGCAAAATTCCTGTAGTACTGAGATGACTTCACCTGGATTGCTAAGTAGAGCAGTCTCTCAATGATGATAGTGCAGCAGTTGATACAGATTAATGAGCTCCAGGTTTATTTACACTCCCCCGAGTGTTGTTTTGGATTGCTTATAGACAGAATTAGCAATGCTCGATCCAATTCTGAAAGGCAGTTCTCACAATCCATGGACTAGAAAACAACGGAGTTTTGCAAACCTCATTGTCATATAAATCAAATAAATACTGGAGTGAGCAGGGTTTAGGGCCATATACACAATTTCTTCATAGGACCTAAAAACTGATGCTTCAGCACTCTGAAATTTCTATCCAAGCAAGAGTATTTATGATGAAGAAAGGGTAAAACATTTACAAAATTGATACCTCCTAAAAGTACAAGGTACAATCCCATCAGGGACTGAAAAATGGAACCGACAATGCAACCTTTGAGCCACGAGTGAGTATAATGTTATATATTCTGTCAACTGCACAGAGCTAGGATCCTAAATCTAGCATAGCCTAGGGTTTCCAAGGACCATTATACTCAAGCCACAGGGAGGTGATCAAAAATATAGTTACAACACTTCATGGAAATAGTCTTTGCTTGATTCTCGTCAGATGGAAGTCAATATTCCTTGTCTTATTTCTCCCCTTGTGCATTGCTCCTCTCAGGATGGCTCGTAGTGCAATGACAATGTACAGCTGTTGCTATTTTGGTTCTTAGGAATTTGCAAGGCAGGTGATAGGTCTCCTGGTAAAACTTACACGGAGAGCTAGAGTCAAAGAAAACCCAGAAATATCTAGAGATAGCCTGTGATAGTGGATAGGTACATTATTTTGTCTCTAATTTGCTATTCTGAATTGAAAATATTGTGAAAATAAACTAACACATAGCTTGAAAATCAATGAACAAATCAGCAATTACAGTGCCTAGTAATGTGTCTCAAATAAAGGCTGACAAAATATTTTCCATAGAAAAATAGTGTCAGCTGAAATAAACCATTTAATATTTAAGCAGATTGTGCAGTGTTTGAACAACACAGTTAACAATGTGGTTATTAAACGTATATTCAGAAAAATGAAAAATTCACTGTGCATTGTTTCAGCCATTCAATTGCTTTTTGACAATATGGAATTCAGTTCATGAAACAAATACTCAAATTAAGTAAATTTTGTAAATGACAGGTATAAATGTAGGGTGCAAAAATATCAGTGCAAAGTGAATTCATGGAAAATATATCACAAGATTATAAAATAAAACTTATATTTGAAAGATATGTCTCAGTTATCAACAGATACAGAGATGTAGCAATATTATAATACTATTTCTGATAATTTTAATCTGTCAGATTAAAAGGATCAGAATCATAACCATGGGATTTTTCTTATTCTTTGAAGATATTAAGTCTCAGACTTAATTCTGGCAGGGATTTTTTTCCCCCTGGCTCCTTCCTACTTCTTTTTTACAACTTTGTGGAGAGAACTTCTGACTTGTTCCTGAATGACCAGCCTAGGACAGTAGGGTCATATTCTCAGGAAAAGAGAGGTTTTTAGAAAACCATGTCAATATACACCAGATCTCCTTGCCACCTGCACTTCCCAGCATTTCTGGGTATCTGACTTAAGCCCTCTTCTTCTACACATTTAATTTCCCTCTCTTTATAAACACAGGTACAGGCAACCCACATGCCCCAGCCTCAGACTGTCTCCTAATTCCTGTGAAGAGGCCTTATAGAATAAATTGTTTTCATTTTTAATAGGTTTTTCCATAAGTTTGTGACAAGTGTCATACTAAAGAAAGCCAGAGTGAAGGGCTTACAGTTTGTCCTCTTCACAGCTTTAACTGAGATCAAACATGTGGCTCTAGAGAAAGGTAACTGGGGCCTGAGTGAGAAATTACTTAGGGAAACAAAAGAGATGGATTTAGATCCATTTAAGTCTATCAGAACATCTATAGCTCTGTCTCTACAACCACCATCAAGGACAAGATCGAATTATACATTTGTAGTAAAACCAGAAAAGTAGGTACAAGTAGATGCAGATAGTTAGTTTGATTTTGTTGGTTTATTTGTTGTTGTTTTTTGTAAGGAGAGGGGAGTGTAAATGGCAGATAAACCACAAAAATGACAAAAGGCGGGGGGAAAGGAAAAATAGGAGGTGGATTTTAATATGAACAACACTTTTCTTTCATAATAAAGTCTTTCTTTGCAATAAACAGCAAGCAACTGGAGACAGAAAACTATCTGTAGTGCCCTTTTCTTCCCCAACACACAGGCATGTTCCTAGGGCTAAGTTATATACCCCATTCATAAGGCAGAGACTGCACCTCTGCGGCTTCAGACAGACTGCACTGAAACCTGTGGGCAGTTCCCAGCTCTGTCTTCAAGGACGTGGAATCTCCCTCTCTCTCTCTCTCTCTCTTTTTTTATTTTTTTTTTTTCATTCAGTCACAGTTTAATTTAGTAGAACTACAGGTGTTGACATCTCCTCCCAGTCCTTAACACTCTGCAGGTAGCACTGCTCTCCCTGTACCAAGCCACATCCATTTCCAAGCATGAAAAGGATCTGAAAAGGATCACATAACAGGAGGTGGTTAATGACTCTTGAGACCCTGTTTTGGGTGTGGGGATTGATATTTACAGGCTAGAATAATCTGGACCTCCATATCCTTGACCTTTTTCATAAGTGAGAATATTTTACTTTTCATGAAGGGAAAAGCTTTAAAAGGAAAATCAGAAGACTCAAACAATTTTCATCTGTGATTTCAGTTTAAAGTGTTTGCTAAATTCAGGCTACAATTGAAAATTATTTTAATGGTTGCAAAATTATGGAATGGGAACAAAATAACTTCTAAAACATATTATGTCACAAGGCTCAACCTTCTCTTCAGCATTGTGAGGCTCACAGGCTGTCAAAGCTGTTGGGGAGCACAAATGGGCTAAAATCTAAAACCTGTTCTAGAAGTGTGATAAATTCCCACACAGGATTTAACAATGGCTCTGCCTTGTGAAAAAAAAAAGGCACTGGGGAAAAAAAAAGATTCCAGAGACACATAGTTTTCTGGGAATAAAGAGTTGGGGGCAAGGTCTTCAGGAGCAGAAAGAGGAAACCCACTCATCCAAGCAAGGGAGCGACAATGCGTTATTTTTCTCAGCCCCAGTCAGCTCCCGAGTGTCCGGCTTGGGCGCCTCTGCTTCTTGGTGAGGCCGGCACTTGTCACGATTCCCGGGCGCTTCTGCTGCCACGCACCGGGGCGGGCTGGCTGCGCTTTGCCGTCGGCACGAGGGGGCGAGATAGAGAGGCGAGGGAATTGTCCAAATCTATCCGCGTGGTGGCTGGAAGGCTTTAATGGCTGCGGGAGCGCGATGGAGAAGCCCCAGACTGCTCCCAACTCCGCGTGGATGAAAATGGCGATGGGACTGGGGAGGAGCGGGATGATATAGGGGATGGGACAGGGAGGACAGGAGCCCTCCCACACAATGGGGACAGGCGCTGTGGTGATGACGTGGACCACAGCGACCAACGGGAACGCGGCAGGGGCAGACACGGGGCTCCGGGGTGAACAGGGTCGTGGGAATGGGGTGACTGACACAGAATTCTCACGAGTGGACGGGGGAGTGGTTACAGGACTGGCGTGGGCTAGCTCAATAGTAAGAGACCTGGAGCCGACCACCGTGGGCGGGGAAACATGGGGGGTGCACGTGGGTATACAGAACTCGGCTAGGCAACATAGATCAGAACCCCTAACCTGAACCCAGCCACAGGATGCAACACAAGGGTTTTCATATTAAACATCTGAGGGGCCTATCTAAACAGGTACTACTACGCATTTAATTTCATCCATAAAACAGATGTGTTAATTTCTACTCGTTGTTCAGAAGGAAAATCTTTATTTACTCTTATTATAAAATAAGAATAGGTGTTTAACTCAAGCAGTTTTCTGAGGTGGTCTAGATATTTGAAGGAACTTGAAGGCAGTTTTCTCTTGTCCAAGAGTACCTGTAAATGCTTAAAGCATTTTAAAAATTATTTTTAAACAAAAAAATAAAGTGGATGTTTTAATCACATGAAATGGAATACCATAATTCCTTACAAGTTCATAGAAAACAATTATCTGAGACTGACTGGTGTGAAATAAAAAGGTTTTTCACTACACTTTCACTCATATTAGCACTGCTGAGATGTTTACATACACAATAGTTTGTCTTTATAGGAGGTCTCAATTATCCACTACCTGTGGTTCTTATATATTATTTTTCTTCCTGAAACTCTGCCAAAGATAACCACCTGGAAAGCTGAAAATAAATTTCAAATACGAGATGCTTTGTTGAAAGTGGCAAACATTTTAAAATTTTTTTGCCTCTAGTCAAGTAACTACAATTTTGAATGCAATTATTTTTCCCTGAGATCATACTTGCAGATATGCTACATGCAGCTTCTTTTAAAAGTCTTGCTTTGAATACAGATGAGTGAGAACAATTTATGCAACATATATCTGAAGGTCATTTAATTTTTTCAGAATTAACCCATAACTCCTGGGAAATGACACTACATTCTAAATTAATGTCAAACATCCTGGAGTGCTATCAAGAGAAGATTCAGCTCTGTATGGTATCCCAGGCTGTATAGCATTACATTTCAGAAGCCATTTTCTGTTATAGCACAGCAACATGGCAGGAAAAAATACTATCAGAGTAGCTATAAGTATGTAAAAATGTGTAAGGGAATGCTACCAGTTAAAACTAAAACACTCTATCTGAGTATTTTTTTTACTAACAAGATTTTACTATTTCTAAGCTAGTGTGTGTACTTGATTTGTTTAATTCGTGGATGTTTGAAAGTTTGGTCTGATTTTCCTTTTTGTATTAACATTATATTTACAAAAAATCCCTAATGAGTCACGTTGCAGCTTCTGGTCTTTGAGTTCTGTTTGGATAGCTAGACACATGTTGCAGTTATGCACTACAGAACATATTTTCTGGCTGAAAACAAACAAAAAAAAACTTAATGAAAACTACATTATTCTCTGTTTCAAAATTAACAATGGCAAAAGGAAACAGTTCTAAGAACCACATTAATCTGCTTGGGGCAAAAATAATAATGAAAAATATCAAACCAAAGGTGTTTTGCAGAATCACTGTAAGATGTAACAGAAGGAAGGTGTGAATGGAGTAGTTAATTGAACCCAGATATTTTCTGCTTCCTCTCACTGTATATATTTGTTGAAGCTTAATGTTTTTCCTGAGATATCCTTAATTTCAAATTGTTAACATCTTGAAATGTTTTGCAAAGGCAGATACTGGATGATATACTCTGAATTATTAGGAATTGCAAGGACAGATAAGATTAGATCTGTGCCTTCATTTCACTTCATAAAAATTCACTTCACAGTGGTGAGAACAAGGGTCATTGAAGTGCTTTGTTGAGTATTTTAGAGAACTGTAACAGAAGTATTAAGATTGGCATGAACAGAGACTGTGTGGGTAGGTCTGGCTGCAGGAGCACCCAAGAGAACAGAAGGGCCATAAGACTGATGCATCTGGTGGTGCTCAGATGAACAGGTGTCTTAGGTTGGAAGATGTAGCTGGGGGTGTGTATTCTATCCCCATCTGTTAGAGGTGTGGCAGTTATCTTCTGTTAATTGGGCAGTTTTCTTTAGCTCTTCCACAACCAATCCTCCCTTCGGGGAGACATCTGCTGTTAATGGGCTATTGAATATCACTGTGTGACTGATAAAAATTACAGCATCCCATTGTGAGATGCTCCACACAGAGGGAGGAGCCAAGCATTCCTAACTGGATATAATCTGAGTTTTTAGGACACCAGATGCAGCCTTTCCACTGGATTCCCAGAGGAGCAGCTGGGTTTTTTCACTGGATCTTCAGAAGAAGACTACACCCTTCCACAGGATCACTGCTTCAACAGAACCACACCTGTCACTCCAGGAAGACTGCAGCCACCATTTAATCAGGACTGCCACCACCACCCTGACCAACAGGGTGTCAGATTGTATTCTGACTCTGTCAGTGTTCTGTATGACTGCATTTTTTATTTTACTTTTATTTTCCTCCCTAGTAAAGAACTGTTATTCCTACTCCCATATCTTTGCCTGAGAGCCCCTCAATTTCAGAATTATAATTATTTGGAGGGAGGGGGTTTTACATTTTCCATTTCAGGGGAGGCTTCTGCCTTCCTTAGCAAACACCTGTCTTTTCAAACCAAGACAACAGGTCACAGACATCCCAGTGAAATTTCTACTACTTGCAATTTCTCAGGACAACTAGAGAAAAAGGAAAAGCCTACACCCAAACTAAAATACGCAAACAGTAACGGCTCCCATCAAAGTGGGAAGATAAAG
Source organism: Vidua macroura (assembly GCF_024509145.1). Classification (NCBI taxonomy): domain Eukaryota; kingdom Metazoa; phylum Chordata; class Aves; order Passeriformes; family Viduidae; genus Vidua; species Vidua macroura. The sequence goes on from NC_071573.1 coordinate 83,075,357, forward strand.
AACAGAGTAGAGTCCTAGGCTGCCCAAAGGAAGGGATAAAGGATGGTGAGGAAAACCCATGGACTCACAAAGGTGGCATGGGATGGGATAAGATGGAGAGGCAAAATCCATCATCTGCTCCTAAAGAGGACAAAGAAAGTCAAAGGTCAGTCACCCTCCCTAACATAGGCAGCATGGCAAGGTCTCAGATTTGGCGTCCACCTAGAGGCACCTGTCCTGGTGCTTATGAGAAGCACAGCAGGAAAAAGTGAGTGAAGTAAGATTTCTTCTAAAATAAAATGAGGTTTTCCTCCCATAGCAGCATTATTTTCTGCAGCATAGACAAAGTGATCCTCCAGGTCCCCAGAGCAGTAAGATGAACTCCCTCATAGAAACAACAGCAATGAACACTGTCACTGAAAATGCTCAAGTTTACGGGGGGAAAAGACAGGTAAAGATATCAAGTGGTTACCTGAGAATTGTCTCCCCAAGAACAATACACACCTTTTAAAATGCTGTGCTCTCCTAGGGAAAAAAAGTGTATAATCAGTGTCCAGCTATGCATAGTCCAGCTAATGTTATGGAGTTGGCTGGGAGTACAGCTGATGAAGAGTGCTCATCTCCATCAACTGCAGGACTTAAGGTCACTGGACCACCCCTGCACTGCAAACCAGCTGAAGAACAGCCCGCAGCCTTGTTACAATTTGCCTTGCTCTTGCTTCACACTTAACAACTTTGTGTACACTAATTAATTTAGTTTTGGGTGCTAAAGAAATAACTACTTCTGCTTAGAGTATTTATTTGACAGATATCATTATAGTATTCAGGCTGATTCATCAGAAAGGATCTTGTGCTATTTGACTACGGAGTGCTTCACAAAACTTCATTTCAGTTAATTTGGGGCTAGCTTGAGACTCAAGCCAAGCCGGGAGATACCTAGTGCAGTGACAGCAAAAGAAAGAAGACTTTTTTGCCAGGAAGCATTGAATCTACCACAATTCCAAGGCTGCTGTGCTTGAGAATGGTTTCTCCTCCCTGCTGCTGCTGGTGCGTCTGTCACAGCAGCAACAAGCAGTGATTCCATCAGTGACTTTGGAACATGAGGTGAAACCTCTTCCTTGCAGCCTTTTCCCTGCCATCTCCATTGCCCCTTCCCTCCAGTCCATCACTCCATCCACCTCTTTCCTCCACCTGAGTGGCCACTGCCTGCTGCGGAGCTGTGCTGGTACACAGCATGCCCTGAGGCAATTTATGGGCAAACTGATTGTTAATGGGCTTAGTGTGATGGCCCCCTTCCTTTTCAATCAAAACATTTGATTCCTTCAGGGGGTTTGCACTTAACGTGATAGGGAGTTCAGTTGCTCTGCAGTTTATAAATGTATCCTACTAGTCACTGTTGTACTGACGAAATATACTTTGGTTGTTTTACATCTCAAGGCACACAGTTTGCTTAAATTCACCAGCACTTATTTCCTCAAGCCTGTTCTGTATTCATTACATGCTTATGTTTTCCCTACTTCTGTGCATTATAGGGATGCTTGCCATGAGATTGCCATATATTTCTTTGGATTCTGGTATCTTCAAAACACCTCAGGTATTTTCACAGAAATAATTTTATTTTCTTCCAAGTGAAGTTTATTAAAATATCCATTGCTACAGGCTGTAGTATGTGGAATGGAGCCATAACTCATACTTAACAACCTTTTACCAGTCTTGCTACTGATAGCCGAATAAATTTAAACTCTCTTTTTGACTCTGCTGACTTTTGGATGTGGCATTTCTCTTACTAACCAGGGTAATTTTTTTTTCAATGGCCATCAGTGTTCTTATAGGACAGGTGATTAAGGATCATTTCTGGCCTCTCACAAGCATTGAATTTTTAGTGCCTGTTAGGTAGCAGCAATTGTGCTTCTGCAATACACACTATTTTTCTATTAAATTCCCCAGCACTTTATCTTAATTACTTCCATTTTGTGTATTCTATTTTCCCATTACTTACCAACACAGAAACGATGACCTGAGGTGCTTGGAGACTGCCATAAGTGCTGCCATATGTGCTGCCATCCAAGGTTAATTGATCTGTAACTCTGGACATCACCTCCAAGGCACACTTCTTGCCTCTTCTGTAGTGAAAGAGCTGTGAACCAAGCACTGCACGTGTGTCTCATAGGGCTAATACTCAGTTGATTTTTCAAAGCCTCTGATTGACCAGTCTGGGTTGTGTGATCTCTTTCCTCCACACCCGGCATGGCACCAAAGCACCACGTGTCTGTCACTCTATGTCCACTTGGCTTCTTGGGGAAGAATACCTCTGTGTCAGCTTCATGCTCTGCATTTCACCCCTTTGGCAGTGCTTCAGTCTGTGCAGTCTGTAACAGAGGATGAGATTACCATTACAGATATAAAGTAGTATTATATTAAAGATTCTAATCTCTTAGGAGAAGAGCATACAAAACAGTACCCCAACCAGATAAATTACAACAGAATTTCTCTGTGCATTCTGGAACAGAAAAGGTAGCTCACAGAGTAAGTGGGTTTTCCATCTCTAGATGCCTCCACATCAGGATGGGATGCCTCCTGAAAGACTGTTTTAAATGGGGCTAAAACTGTGTGGATCAGCATGAGGCAAAATGCATGGATTGCTCTGACTTCTGAAGTGAGGAAGCTCAACCAGACTAACAGTTGCTTCTTTCTTTAAAATCTTGAACCTATATTCATTTGCTACACTTGTAGTCTTTTTCAAATTTCTGGTTATTATGAGCCCTCAAACCTGCACATCGCTTGGCCAAAAAAATTGTTTTGGTTAAAAGAAATAGGTGGGGACAACAGCTAAGAAACTAAATTGCCAATTTCTTATATGACTGCTGATTGTGAAAACCTGGCAAGAGGACACTGAAGAACCTCCATAACTGGAAAGGCTGACAAATGCTTGTCCCTTGCTGTATTTGAAAATACTTCTCAGTATGATTTTGAAGACGGCATTAAAATCTGTAAGAAATAGGAGGGAAATGAAGGACAGAGTTTAAGCACTGAAAATGGTGCTTTTGCTTTGTTTCCCTTTTCCATTATTTGTATTAACTACAATATTAATGTGAGACAGCAGTGGCTAGGACACTTCTTGAAGACTGTTCAGAAGAACTTTTCATTTTTGCTTCCAAGGACAGAAAATTGAAGCAAATGAAATATGAGTTGTATGAGAGTTGGATGGAAATAAATATATCTTGTATTCCCAGTACCTAGTGACTAGGTAATATTATAAGACACAGAGAAAGAAGATCCATAATGCAAGAAAATAAGAAACAGAAGCCAAAGGAAGAAAAGAAATTAAAAACCCTCAAAATCTGATATTGTTTCATGACTACGTCAGTCTATTTAGCTTTGCAAATTACAATTTTGATCTGATTGTTAATTTTGCTGAACAATTTGCAATGCACGTCATCTTTTTTCTGTGCTTGTAGAAACTGCCAATGAATCAAGACACCGTGTCAAGGCAAATCACTGCATTTGTATTAGGTATTTCACTTGCTTTAGTCCAAATAACTTCAGCATATACTGACATCCAATATTCAAATATGCAATATAAATTTAATTTGCAGTCTCTTGCATTTCTAATGCATGGGGAATTTTTAACAGAGTGCAACCATTTTAAATATTTATAAAAACTCACAGGACTGCAAATTTATTGGATATTATAATTTGCTTCATACATAAACATGACAGTAAAAAGGAAAAAATGTAAGAGAGTTCTACCTCATGGCTTTATTATTAAAGGTTGTTTGAAAGAAGTTTCAATATTAAACAAAAAAGAGTTTATCAGAAAGGCACCTGGAAGTTCACAGAAGACAGGATGCACAAGCAATAAAGGAGAAATGAGCTCTGGGAATCCTCTTCAGAGAGCAGTGATTTGGGACATGAAGTTACATCTCAAGGGCTGCTCATTCCCTAAAGCATGGAAGCTAAAGTGAATGTGGCTTTTTTCATGCCCCAGCCAACAGCCATGCCCCATATAACCACTGACTCATTCACTCCCCTACCAAAAAGATTGGGAAGAAAATGGAAAAGGCAAAAGAAAAAAAAACTCATGGGTTGAGGTAGGGACAATTTAATCGCCTAAAGCCATGCAGACAAGCAAAGCAACAGAAGGAATTAATTCCCTGCTTTCTATGGTCGGGCAGGGGTTCAGCCATCCCCAGGAGAGAGGGCTCTTTCACCTGTAACAGTGACTTGGGAAGACAAACACCATCACTCCAAATGTCCTCTCCTTCCTCTTTTTCTCCTCCACTTTATATATGGAGCATGATGTCACATGGTCTGGAATATCCCTTTGGTCAGTTTGGATCACCTGCCCTGGCTGTGTCCCTTCCCAGCCTCATAAGCACTCCTAGCCCACTCCCCAGTGTGACAGTACAAAAGGCAGAAAAGGCCTTGGCTCTGTGCAAGCCCTGCTCAGCAATAACAAAAACATCTTTCTATTATCAGCTCCATGTTCAGCACAAATTCAGCCACTGTGAAGAAAAAAAAACCTCTACCCCAGCCAAAGCCAGCCCAGCTCAACAAACCAAACCAAACCAAACCAAACCAAACCAAACCAAACCAAACCACTCCTGGCTGTCCACCTGGCACTGTGCACCCTCCCAGACAGAGGGAGTCAGAATGGTAGATGGATGACCATGGCTACCCTCCTTGGCTCCAACTAACTTCTCTTTGAGCTTTACCAAGTATCATTACAGAATTGATCTAATATATGGATAATTTTAAATCAGTGGAGCTATATGCGGTTTCTAGCTGTAATCACAGCCCAGCAGTGGGTATAATGCCATTGGGTTTTTCCTGACTTATTTATATATAGAGAGCAGTTCTCACTTCCTTTAAATTTTTTGGAAGAACTAAATGGCAATTCCCCCGGCTCCCTGCTTTAAGACAATAGAGGTAGATTGGGGCACCAAGTGGTGGTCATGCAGCCTAATAGAAATGGAAGAGGAACAGGGTATGGTTGGTTCCTTTTTCAGCATCTAAATCACAGGCTAACAAGTAAGAGACTCATGGAACCCAGCCAAGTTCTGATAAGTTGTCTGGTTCTTATGCTCAGCCTAATGCTTTGTGATTTCAGGAGATAGTAAACAACAACAACAACAACAACAACAACAACAAAATTAAGAGTTAATCTTTTACCCTAAGAGTTAGTCTTTTACCCTAAGAAATAGTAACACAAAAATGACTGCACTGAGTCAGAGCAATGGTGCATGTATCCAACAGTAAACCCCATTTTAACTAAATAAGACTAGAGCAGGAATACAATTGTTTACATACCAGATCTTTACATGCCAGGGTACTACAATGTAATTTAGCAAAATGAGTGGCTAATAATCCAATATTCAGTTCTGCATATCACCTCAGAGTACAATGTTGGTAATATGCAAGTGCACTGAGGCCACAATCAAAAAACCCCCAAATCACAGGAATGGATTGAAACAAGCATAAGAAATAGGCTGTTAAGCATGGGTAAAATGCAAATCAGTGCTCCCCTAAAAAACCCAACAAGTCAACAAACTGAAAAGGTCATAATAAATCCAGAGGATAACTGAAATTTCTTAAGAACAGAATTCCCGTCGTTATCATAATGCTAGGGAACATGAGTTCCCTAGTGTTCTTATGAAAATAAACAACAAGAAAAGAAGAAGAGTGTTAAGAACTTGTTTTCTCCTCCATTAGACAACTATCAATTGTTTTATTCAGCAGTTAAATTACCTGATACATTGAAACATAATATAAGAATACACAAGATATGTTGCATTACCCAGGAATAAGTCTCTGAAGGACAAGGAAAGGGGGAGGCACCTGGAACTACCTGTTTTTTTGTTTTTTTTTTTTTTTTTTTTTTTTTTTTTTTTTTTTTTTTTTTGTTTTTGTTTTTTTTTTTTTTTTTCTAGCAGACCTTGTTGTAGTTCAATTGCAATTAGGAATGCTGTTTTATGTTACTTGTGGGCTAAGAAGTAAAACAGTAGAAGGTAAGCTTGCGTTTACTACTACTCCATTAGTGAGCTGCAGCATTGGAGCATCGGCTACACACTGCCTGACTGGGCTCAAGGCAACAGGAAAATATTGAACCATTTTGTTCAGAACCAGGAGATGAATGATGCAGGATGGGGCCAGGTGTCTGCACAGGGTATGGATGAAACACTCAAAATCATTCCAGGGAAGCCCTAGATCCAGAGTTTCCATCTCAGCCAAGAAAGCATTGGGGAATTTGGTAAGCCTTTGATAACTTTAAATACAATACCTAGGAAAATAAATGCAAGCTTATATTTCATTTTGGCCTGGCAGTTGGCAATTGACGCAGCAATTCATAAAAAGTCAGTTAAATAGACTGAAATTCTGCTAAACACTCCAGTCTAACAAGTTTAGAGATTTTAATTACAAGTGAAAAAACACAGTATAGTTACCTGAGCAGCGGAGTTTGGCTGACAGAAATAAAAGGAAAACTTAAGATCTGGCATTCACAGAAGGACATAGATAACAAAGTGTCTTCCTTCATCTCCTTTACCACAATATCATTGATCTCTTCAAAAACTACAGAACAATATGAATCTTTCACAATATCATCACTGCGGCTTCTTGCTCAGCGGTAATTCAACTTGAAGTTTGTGAAGAAAAGCCAATATATGAACTGAAGCAGTCCTGTACTTTGCCATTTTTATCAGTCTTCAGAAACAGACCTTTTCAGCTTCAGCGACAGGAAGTATCACTTAGATACTAAATTTTTCCCACAACAAATATAAATGATACAGAAGAACAGTGCTCTAAAAATGGAAGCAATATAGTCCTCAGCAATAGAAAATTCTTCTGTAATGAACAAAATAAAGAGAAAAATTAACTATATCTGGAAAGCAGGGGGCATAGGCTATACCACCCTACATTCCACCTCAGCTGGAAAATTATAGATTATAGTTGTCATGAAATGATTTAAGGTTTATACAAGAAATTCAGAAATATTTCCACAGACTTACACAAGAATTTCAGAAATACTTCTCAGACTAATCTCTTTTTTGTCACAATCCTCCCACATTTAGTACACAAACATATAAAGTTAAGTGAAAACATTCATTGTAAGGAAGTAAGAAATGTAAGTATGCATTCCACTATATATTACTAATTTTACAGCCCACAGCCTTATGAGTTATCAGTCTAAGAGAAAGACACTCCACTGAGTACAAAATCAAGAACCTAAAACCATAAAGCCTTCAGTTAAAGAATTTTGTTTGCATTTATAAGTTTCTCCTTCATTTGCTCCATCTGTCTGTAGGACAGGGTTTTTGGCTTGTCCATATGGGGTATAAAAATACTGAGATACTTGTGAAAAAATAATTGTGAGAAATCGTTTGGGATAATAAAATAAACACCTTGAATTTACAAAGTTCACTTCTAGTTAAAAGAAAACTGCCTACCACATTGTGTCTGTGGGTGCTGCAAGACCTATTTCTGGCAGCATTACGGCAGCTCAGCCCACCTGAAACAAATGCAGGGAGCACAGCAGCCCTCGGGTGACCTCACTGAGCACCCCGGGGTTTTCCTGCCAAGAAAAGCTTCATCACCAGGGCCATGCGGCTTGGCAGCATACACACTGGAGCTGCTGATGGGAGCAGGAGGAAGCAAGAAACACGTTTGTCTCAGGAAAGCAAGGTCTTTGCTGGGACACGAGAGCTCAAAGAACACAACGGTGAGGAGCCCTGACTTTTGTCACTAGCAGATCATTACTGCCAAGTCCACCAAGATCCACCAAGCCAAGGCGAGCATGACTTTTAAACACTTGGTGCCTTTACAGTCTGTACAGTGTTTGGGTACCTTTAATGCTGCAAGACCTGGTCAGAGATTTCTTGGGATCTGAGCAGATCCATTTGGCGCCAAAGTGACTAAAGCTGCTTCATCTTCACATTGATCCAGTCCCTTTTTAAAACATGATGACTTGGGAGATGTGCAAGCTCCTATTTGCAGTCTTTTCCATACTTCCTACAGCAGAATGGATTATTTTCAGTTCCTTTTTGCATTTTTAATTCTCGCCTGTCTCTGTTTTTTCCCCTCTGAAGGCTTGTAGGCATATGTTACTACAGAAGGGGAAGTTAGTTGCTGACTTTTTAGGAAGAGTGAAGTCATCCACGAGGCAATACTGATAAAGTTTATGATTTTTCATTTATTTTCCTTACTGGACATTCAAAGTTTCCTTTGGTAACAGGTGCTTGGCTGAGGCCTGATAAAGTCTCCTGGGCTTCTGGGGTACTGTGTGACTGTCATTGACAGAGGTGTTCTTCAGCACTTCCTTGAGCAGTTTCTTTCCCATCCTTTGATGCAAATCAACACATTCCAATTTTAATTTTATCAGGTGATTAACATCAGATGAGAATCTGCTATCCTCCATTTTAACTTCCTGGAAAACAGCTAGTAATTCAAGGCTTTCCTGCCTAGAAATCAGCAGTCAGTCATATAAACACTTCTTCAATTAGATGCAAGCTCACAATCAAAAGTTAAAAGTCCACCAAAAAAACCCAACTATGAGAAGAGATTTCAGAATGATAATCCTTATGTTGAAGTGAATAATGCTACTGAAATATGTATTCAAAGACCATCCCTGGATAAGTACAATAGCTGCTCAAATTCCCAGGGAAGAAAATTATTTGTGTAAGATTTTGTTATCCAGTGGCAGCAACAATTTTTTTGCACTTTTCTCTTAAATAGCATATACTGGCTATCACTGTCATTAAAAACATACATTTTTAAAATCCCTTAAGCCACTGTTTCTACTTACTCTCTTTGAGGATGTACTAGCTGGTAGCATGGGAACTTTCATCATATATCAATTAGTAAGTGAAAGAGAACTACTGCGCATGTTAATTTACTGTTTTCATTAGATGGAGCTGAACAGTATTAACACTGATGAGCCTAATGAAATGAATATTATATCTCAGTGGATACTCTGACTCAAAGACAGAAAACTACCTGCAGGAATTTTCCACACTGAATTCTGAGTGGAAAACCAGCTCATACAACTCACACACTCATGCACAAATCCACAAAAAATCGCATAAATATAAAATTTAATTTCTTAAAATAATGTGTTTGGGAGAGATAAAATTTATTTTCTGAACAGAATGAAAGTGCTGTTTTTCTGGTAAATTTTTCATTACCTGCTTTGTATCACTTGTCCCAGAGCTTTGCTGTCACAGGACTTATGTCTGTTCCCAGTGCCCCCAGCTGTCAGGCTGTGATTATGCAGCCATCCGTGGTAACACTGACTAACGTCACAAGACATGAAAACTGTATTAACTTCCTGGTGAGGGGAAACAGGAGGGAAACTTCTCTTAGCTTATCATCACTTTTTCCTCCAGTTTGCATGAATTAAACAGTGATGTCTGCAAAAGGACTTGGGAGTTTCAGCTGGTATTTAAGTGGGACACTTCTGATTCAGCTTGTGGGCTCATGAAAACCAAAGGATGTCTGTATTTTCAGAATAATACAACAGAATGGAATCCCTTAAACCTTTATTACTTACTCAAAATCCAAATTATTGAAATTTATTTTCTTTTATCACTGTAGAAGGCAGAGCCGTATCAACCAGAAATATACGTATATAAGGTAAACGATATTTAACTCTTTCTGAGCAGGTGGCATCACAAGAAAATTTGAGTTAACTGAGTGAGATAGAGGGTAAGATTGTTAAAAGGGGTAAAAAAGGTAAAAAAAAAACCTCCTCACTGCCTAAGAGCTGAGAAGCAAGAGGAAGCAGAAAAGAGGTGAAAACCAGAGAGGTTGGAGTGTGTCTCCAGCCAGATTTGGTGAATTGTTCTTAACTCTACATGATGAATTCCAAGCAGTCATGAAAAAATGCAAATTCCTTGCCCTAAAGGCAAAGGTAAAGCAGAACAGTTCTGCCTAGTAATATCAAAAGACAGTTCAGGAAAAAGAGTAAGAATTCCACCATTTACTTGCAAATTAATCTTGCCTATCAGCCACCTTCAGCAGATGCATGACTTGGAGTATTTCTGACCTCTCTGAGGCATGGGCTAGAAGCTGTCGGGGTTGCCTTTTGCAGGGTGCCAGCTGTCCACCAAGTTGCTCTATTACTCCCCTTCTCAGCAGGACAGGACAGGGAGAAAATAAGATAGGAAAAAACCCTCGTGTGTCAAGATAAAGGCAGTTTATTAAAGCAAAAGCAAAGGCTGTGTTCAGAAACAAAGGAAAATGAAATTATTTTTTCTCTACTTCCCATCAGCAGATGATGTCCAACTACCTTGCAGAAGGTAGGCTTTCAGCAAGTGCTCTGGAAGACAAATGTCATAATAACAAATGTTGCCCTCCTTCTCCTTTCCCCTATGCTTCTATTGTTGAACACATTTCATACGGCACAGAACGTCCCTTTGTTTAGTTTGGGTCAGCTATCCTGGCTAGGTTCTCTTTCAAGTTCTTGCCCCACCCCAGGCCTACTGTTGAGGAGAGAAATTTGGTGCAGCAATAGCCAAACCACTGGTGTTTTATCAGCACCTTTCTAGATACCAATACAACCCACAGCACTGTGAGGGCTGCAATGGGGAAAATTAACTCTATCTGAGCCAGAACTCCATCCAGCCCCACTGTCCTCACCAGGAGATCTGCAGAGAAGTTGCTATGAGAGAGAAGCTCAGCTGATTAACTAATGCAAATTACTATAGCTTCATTACCTTTACAGAGCCCTGACAAATGTATATCAGCTGAAGATCTGGCTTATTCCATCTTGTTCTACTTCAAGCAAACACACTCCTTTTATCTCTATTTTAATGCAAAGCACCTAATAAAATCTTTATTTTGATGCAAGTGGGATGCATGAGTGAAAAAGAGAGCCGATAAGTTTCTCAAGAGTTGGCAACAAGATCCTCAACTAATGAGTAAAAAATCTGAATCATGGTCGTACTCTTCCAATGACGAATATTTCTAATAATTGATGTCAGTAACACAGGCCCCGGAGAGGAACTGGTTTGGGTGGGAGATCTAATTCTGCTGGAAGGAATTACAGACTCTAAGTCCGTTTCCAAAGAGCCATACAGAGAGACTCAGGCATTTCAATCAAAGCTCTCACCTGGACTGATGTGAGCTGCACAGCTATAACTGTTTAATACTGTGCTATTCTTTGCTGCTTTCCAACAGTACAAACCTACCCTCTTCTTGATCCACATGCCTCTTCCTGAAAAGCGGAATGCCTTGCCAAAAACTAAGATAAGGAGGGCTGGGCAACATGGTCCCAAGTGGGGCCTATGTGACCTCCTGGCAACCACCAGGAAGCTTCATACTGACAGTACAGCACATCAAGATGAGTTCCCTGGATATCCAGTAAGAATAACTTTGCAGTAAGGCGTGTTCCCTAAACAGTTGATTTCCCTGTGAACCATATATGACATGCCAACATCCATTCACATTCAGTATTTAATTCTAGGGCTCAGGCCGGGCTGTCAGACAATGAGATAATGACCCAGATGCCATGGGTAAACCACCAAGTGTTTCCTTACCTCCTCAGGTTCCTAAATACCTTCAAAACCTGGGCTCCAAATCCTCTCTTCTGCTCTTGGGATGGGAGAGATCTCATCCTTTTCTTCTTGTCAGAGACAACCTGCCACACTGACAGTTCACTTTGCAGTCCATTCTGGGCACAAGTAACAGCCTTCTGAACCTAGAGAGCCACCATGCTAATTGCCACCATGGGCATGGGGAAAAAAGACACGATCTAAGAGGCTGGCTTCACCCTTCTCAATTTCAACAAACATTTGCTATCCAGTGTGTTGGTCAATGTAAGAAAAATATGAAATGCTTACTATTAAGAGCCACTTCAGCTTCACATTTTCTTCTGTATTCCCAAAGTGGCACAAACAAATGCTCAGCTGGTTCAGCTCGGCTGGTTCTAAACACCTGCTGCAACCCCTCTGGTGCCCTAATTGCTAGCACAAGACTTGGCAAAACACGGGAGGCAACCAGCTCTTCCCCCATTGCAGAAAGCCAGGTGGTGATTGCTGAAGCAGCATCGATGCTGACGGAAGAGTGAGTAAGGCTTCAGATAAATAAAATCTATGTTAGGATTTCAAGCATCCCACACCATAGAAGGATCCAGAAATCCTGCTAAAATGACACCATCCAGTTGATATTTTGCAGATATTTTTGAACTCCATTTCCTTATCGCTTTTTTAAAGGGCAATTTCTTTGTTAACATGTAAAAGAAGATTTGAAAAGGTCTCACATCTATGTCCTATATGATAAAACAGCTAGTGGTTTGCATGACTGATTTAGAGATTGCTTCCATCTGCAGTATTCTAAATACCATGTCTCATTTCAGAAGAGAAGTGGCATAAATATGTGACTAAGTGACATAAAAAATTTGACACCTAAGGAATAGCATTTTCTGCATGATCTCAAGCTTGATAGAAATGAAGCATATATTTTTCATGCTAAAAGACACTAATCTGAACATTCTGCACAAATGGGGCCCATTGACATTTACCTGAGAAAAAATGATACACAAAATCTATGTGAGGACAAAATAAATGCATATTCTCTTCAAACACTGCCAGTGACCTAAAATTATTCTGGAATTTATTTTAATTGGAATTGGAAACAGAAATTGGTTCCAGTTAAACCAAAATATTTTTGATGAACCCAATGTATGCAATAGGAGTTTTCTTTCCAAGAAAGTAGATTACTAGAAAAGATCCAGGAGAAGTTTTCACAGCAAAACTTTGTAAACAGAAGAAAACAGTAATTTGCTGTCTCACAGCCAAAGGGAGTCTTATTAGAAAGGGGATTATCCTCAAATTTGTTGGAATCCAGAAATCTCAGTTTTGACCCCTCAAGTTAATGGCAGTATGTTATTAAGAATAAACCTGTATTTGTTGAAGAAACTACCACAACAACAAAACCTAAGCAGAAATAACTGTGAATGTATCCAATATGCATATATATTTGATTTTGTTGTTCAGAAGCACCATCTGGAAAACCTCATACACAAAATGAAAGAACAAGGGAAAAAAAAGTGTTTTCTTCCCTGTATTTCATTAACATCTGAACTTCATGAGGAGATGGGTCAAACTGAATGGCAAGTTAAATTTTGCAGCAGCAACACAAAACAAACACACGCAAAGATAAAATTGTGAATGTTTTGTATCATCTCCTGTGCTTTGGTTTTGTTCAGAAAAGCCTGGAGAAGTTTGGACAGATTCTGGACAGATTCTCAAATGTGCATCTGCATGCCTTACAGTTGCTCTGGAGAGGTGCTTTTCCAGCCTGTTCAGAAACATTTCCTCTCTTTCCTGGAAATGCTGCTGAAAACCTGACTGAGGATTACAACAGGGGTCTTGGCATTACTAACCAGGACTGCTCCATGTGCTGGTTGTACTTGTAGTTTATACATCCCAGAATGGTACTTCCCTTTCTTTCAGACCCACATGAAGCTCAAAAGACATGATATTGTCAGGATATTCCCTGGAGAATGGCTCTGTAGAACAGAATAGTCCAGTTGGTGAGGCTGAGCTTGATGCATGCCTGGATGTGGGTGGCCCTCTGGGTTTCCAGGGCACACTGCTGTTTTGTGCAGGGATTGCTGCCAACCAGCACCCCCAGATTCCCTCCTGCAGGGCTGCTCTCCAGCCACTTCTCTCCCTATTCGTACCTGTAACCAGCGTTACTTCATCTCAGGTGCAGAATCCAATATTTGGACTTGTTAACTATCACACCATTAATGATTGCTCAAGGCTCCAATGTCTCTAGATTGGAGACTGGAGTCCTGTGCTCTCCAGTCCCTATTAGTTCACAAGAATATATCTGGTTGTGTGTAGCACTTTCCAGTTGTTCCTATTGAATGTGCAGATTGTTTCAGATTATTTCTCCATTTCCTTTTTTTCTGCCTTGCAGCATAACTATAGTCCTACTGGTTTTTTTGGTTTTTTTTTAATATAAGCACCCTATCTGTTACTTCACTGAGACCACCAATGAAAGCAAACTAGAAGGCAAAATCCTGCAGAGCTGCATAAATATATCTTCCCCTTTTGTAAAGAAAGTGCTGAAAAGTATTTCTTGAGCTCAATTTTGCTTGCAGGTTAGGGTTCTTTCATCTAAACTATGATCCTGTAGCTGACTTGTGAATATAATGTTAAACATTGTGAAAAGCCTTACTAAGAACCAGGTGTAAAATATTCACACTCCCATTCTACCCACAAATGCCATTATTCCACTGTAAAAATAGTTACTTGGATCTGCAAAGAACAAGTTACATGCTACAAGTCAGACAAGAAGAGAGTTTATGCAACTATTCTCATAATTTTCCAGGTACTTATGAATGTGTTGCTGTGTCACGGTTTGACACTGGTGCAATGCCAGTGCCCCCATGAAAATACACCTTCCCAAATAAATGCTATGAGATGTGATCAGGAAGAGAGCAGAGCAGGCCCAAGCTTAATAACAAAGGGAAAAAAAACTTTATTAAACTACTACTATAAAAGACACAAACACTAAATCCAGGATGAAAACCTTCCAAAACATTCCTCCTCCCCTGCCCAATTCCAACAAAAACCACAGTGAGACACAACTCGGACCCTCAATCGGGTTCCCACCCCTCAGTTAATCAATACTCAGTCCATTACGGGAGAGAGGAGCCTCTCCTGTGCCACAGACCCCCCAGGAAACACAGTTGCCACCTCCTGTGTTTCCCTGTCACACATGGCAACCGCCCGGAGAAAATCTGCCAGTGTGACACTCTCCTTTCCATGTCACAGTGCTCTCACCACCGTGCATGGACAGACTGCTCACAGGGCTCCTTTAAGGATGCTTTGCCAAGAATCAAAAGAAACAACAGTTCAGTTTCTTGTTTTGGGACCAGAGTCCCCCCCATTTTTCCCTCTCCTGGGGCTGAGGGTCTCGAGAACAGAGATTTTCTTCTCCACTCCTGCACTTGCAGCTGCTGAAGCAGGTCACTGCCACTTTCACACTTTCTTGGCTCCAACCATTGCATCCCCCTAAAAATGCAATCTCTGTTGCAAGAGAGATTGGTTCAGTCTATGGCTATACAAGAAAAGTCCAGACAAAAGCTATTCCATCATCTCCTCCCACCTAGAATAATTTTCCCCATCTTCTTCTGACATCTCAGTCCCAGACTGTCTCCTTTCTCTTCCACATCGAGGAGGAATAGTGTTTTGCAAAGCTTTCCTTTTCCAGGAAAAGGTTAAAAGTCTCAGGCTCCCAGGACCAGGCCGGCTGAGATCTCACAGCAGGCTGCGGAACTCCCACACTCCAAGGCTGGCACCTGCCTCCCCCCGCACCTCTGTCTTCTCTGCAGCGATTTCCAGGTGCCTCCAGGCTCTCTGTCTCTTCCTATCCGGGGGGGCTGCCTGGGACATCTCAGTGTTCCTCCACCCTTCGGTCCTGTGGTGGGGGCAGCCTGGTTCCCTTCACCCCCTCCCCTTTCTCCCTCTGGGGCTCCGGCCTACCTCTCCCAGGCCGCATGGCTTCCCCTCCCTCACCCAGCCTGTGGCCGGGCAGGGGAGGTCTGCACTGCCCTCTGACCAGAACCAAAGAGACAGTTCCCCTGGGAGTTCTTGCTTTTAACCCCCTCTTTTCTCAGAGGCGTGTCCATGCCTTCAGTGGTCACTCAGGTACCAATATCCAACCCTGACCACTGATTGGTTCGACTATCCTGAGAAAATTCACTTCTGTGTCAAACCACGACACTGTTCCAGAGTTTTTCTGGGCGTTTAAGTTATGCTGAGTGCTATGTAACTCCCTTGCTTCTCCTCACCTTTGTTCCTTTTAAAGAAAAGGGGGAAAGCAAAAATTATGAGATCAGTTTGTGATGCTTCATCTATTTCCTCTTTGAATCCCCAGAGCTGGTTGCTGCTGGCTCCCACATCTTTTTAGCAAGTGCTTTTTCTGTTAAAGAATGGAGGTCATCAGGTCTAGAAGAGATACAAACATCTTATCTATCTAAGTATCTTATGTACCTCTGAGACAGAGAGTTTATTGCTGGTATTAACTTTGCTAATCTCTCTTTCGTGCTGCCTCTTCTATTAATGATTGAAAGGTAACACTGCCTACCTTGCTTAATAGTTAATTAAAAAACCCTGAATCTTCTGCAACACTTCTTATCCTTTATAAAATATAATGAAGGCAAATGTTTCCTGAAATTCAATTAGAAATTCAGTTTACAAAAATTCAATACCATTCATAATTGCAAATGGTTCAGGCATGCAATGGAATGAATTATTGTCTATTGTATTTCCTTTAAATCCTGGTTAACCTCTTGCTGCTTCTAAATTGGAATAAAAGCAGAGAGATGTAGAATGAGAGTACCCTCGGAATACCAATACAAATTGATTGAAATACGTTGCTGAGGATGCAACTTGCATGTTAAAAAAATCACTTCAGTTGTGATGCAGAACTTGAAAGTGGGGGAATAATTCAATAATGGTAATGAAATTTCATCTTCTTAAAATGTTATTAAATGTTATGTAAATCATTGTTAATTATATTCAGCGCTGAAAATACTGCTGTGTAGATACTGTTTAAGTGGCAATGAGCAAAGAAAGACAAAATGATGTTTTTTCTCGCTATACTTGTACTGGAAAAGGGGAACTTTGACACCTTTTGATGAGTAGAAAGATATTAAACCTGAAGGGAAAAGTCAGCCCTAGATAAAACAAGTTTTTGATCTGGCAACTTCTAAAAGTCAATTTGCACTTGATCTGGCTCACATATTAAAAATATACAGTAGACAATTAATTCAAAGAGTAGTGGCTTTTCAAAGTCTTATTTTTGAAAGAACTAACATTCCCGGAATTAAATGAAAATGCACTTTTAGAAATATGCAAGTTGAAAATGCTTTTATCTTTAATATTGGAGGCCATGCTACTCTCCTTCCTTAATTTTTTGCAAAAATTCTTGTTTAAAGGTCTGGAGGAAAAGTTTAACTTGATTGATGGGGCATTATTTTAACCTTTGTTCATAAAGGCATTTATTTGAGCACATGCTCAATTCTCATTTAAATCAATGAGAGTTAAGTGTTTTGGTCCAGGGCAGGTCTGTGTTTACTTCCTTTCATGAGTCACCCTCAGTCTTCAATAAAAAAAGAACTCTAGAAATTTTTTTAAAAATAGAGAAAACAGTCTGTAGCTGTATAAGAACTTAATTTTTTTTTCCTGTAGTTTTTGTGTAATTAGAGTTTGCAGTACTTGGTGAAAATGGTGTAAGACAGGGGAGTAGGAGAAAGAATGAGTGTTTCCTTATTATTGGAGGTGTGATAGAATAATTGCTGCAAATACTGGGTGTGAGGACTGCAGGGCTGTGCTCTGCTGTGCCTCTGCTGAGGCACCTGTAGGGCCTCTGCTTCCATCTGGAGGGGAATCAACTACCAAACAAATACTGTCCCCAGAAAGGAACCAAAATGCTCTCTCACAGCACTACATTAGTCCTCCACTTAATACACCAAGAGGCAAAACAAATAAGGCATGAAAAAGTGCAGTATTTTAAGGAAAGTTGCAGTAGGAGGAGATATTAACAGTAAAGGTTAGGAAAGTAGAATAAAAACTTTTAAGGGCACTTCAAATATTCACTGAAGCTGGAAGGTTGAGGCTGCTCAAGTTGCATCTCTCATTAAAGCTTCCACCAAATGCAATGAGCTCAGAATTGGAGCTGAGGGCCCCAGTTGAAGAGAGCACTCAGTCAAATCTTTAAGTGTTTTGTTGACAAGGGCTAAGTTGAAGGATGTGCTTAATGTGCAGGTGCCAGTGCTCACAGGAACAGAATTGAAAATGTGTGTCTCATAAGGACTGCAGTGAGATGTTTCACATTTGCAGAGGTTTTGCTGGAAGAACCTTTTGCAAACGTGGTTTGCAGAAAAGCAACATAAGCAGTGGCATGACAGTGACAGGAAAAATGATGTATCATTTAAATCAATACATAAAGCCACTTATCATCTGCTCTACCTGAAATCCCAATTGAGAGAAATTCAATGGAATTCTGGCATCATGTGGCAAGTTGAAAACATTTTAAGTTGACTATTCTTTTTTTGTCCTTGGACTAATACAGAACATGCTGTGCTGTAGGGCAGGAAAACAACCCTTGCCTTGAGCTTATAAACAAATCATGAGGAACAGATAGTTTAAAAAGTATCTGTTGGACAGAAGAGATGGTGAAGGAAAGTTGATGTAAACTATGTCTTGGCACAAAAGTACATGGGCCACTTTAGCATGTGTGAGGCTATTTTACCTTCTCTGCCTTCTCTATGACAAGAACTGACCCAATGGCACAAACAAAATGTGTCCTTAAAATGCTGAACATGCATAGAAAAGAGTAAGCAGAGCCTGCATCCTTAAAAGCATTTTTCAGGAGCTATTGGCTAAAAACCACAAAGGGTCCAGGGAGCTGCAGCCATGGGAATGTCCCCACTGCTCTTTGAATACCTACAGCACTGCACTGCAGTTGAACACATCTTCCTCTTCCTCTTCCTCTTCCTCTTCCTCTTCCTCTTCCTCTTCCTCTTCCTCTTCCTCTCCCTCTCCCTCTCCCTCTCCCTCTCCCTCTCCTCCCCTCCCCTCTTACACACACACACAGACACACACACACACACATGCTCAGGGTGAATCCTGCACTCAGCATCATCCCCTCTTCAAGACAAGTGCTGTCACAAAAGAACTAGTGGTGCTCAGGGTCTTCAGTCATGGTGCTGGAAAAAATGGAATTGTTTATGAATGAAAAATATCAAATCAAATGGATTCCAACCTTCTCCATAGCGTGGACTCCAGCCATTAGTTTGTTACATAAAATATTGGCATTGCATTACATTTGTTCCAGCACCATGTATGAGAAGAGTTAAAAGGACTTTTGTAATGGAAATGCAAGACTAAGAGGCAATTTTTAGCCTCTGCATTTCCAGTATGAAGCTTTTCCAACTAAGTACCAGGATTATCAAGTTCCTTGAAGGAATTTCTTTCAAGAAAGCAGCTGCCAGTAGTTGAAATCTAATAGCATAGTGCTTTAACTTGGAAGATACATGATGCCTTTCTCCAGCTTAAGGGAAGTACAAGTGTTTTGAATTCATATTTTTGGATCCATTAATTTATCTTAGATCAAAGAAGTCAGCTAGCAATATGTCCTTTGGTACTAAGTAATCACTTCTGTATCTTTGTAATATTAGGATAGGATGCTGTACTTGGAAAAAAACACATTGCATACACTACTGATGCTATAAAGCTGGTGAATCCTGATAAGAAGTATTTTTGTTTCCTTTTTTTTTTTTTTTGTCTTGGTATGAATGAAAAGCCATTTTACACTCACTTAAAAATACCTACCAGTTCAGAAAGAAATGCATTCACTTTTGGCTACCTTCTTTAGATCTGTGATTAGGTGATAAGGCAGAGACATACAAGCTAATATATAATTTGTTTGCAATTAGGGCAACATGAATTTTTCAGCACTCTTTTTTAGTGAGTGCACAGCTTCAAACTTCTCAGCTTGATGACAGTAAAGCAGTGATACAGACTCCCAGCTATTCGACTTTCAAGGATTACCTATGAGAAACCATGCTGAGGCAAAATATCAGTATCTGGTTTCAAATTTCATCTCTCAGCTTTCAGATTTTGGTTGGGCATGGCTCTATCATTTCTAAAACTCAGTAGATCTTCACAGTAGTCTCCAAAGAGTAAGCATGTTGAATTACACAGCAGTTAGAGTTTAAGCAGACATTGTTCTGTTAGGGACCAACAGCCTCTTCTTTAAATTCCTGGGAAATGTACCATCATAGTGTTCCATCTTACCTTTTCCAGACAAAAGCTTTTTGGAGATTTGCTTTTTAATGTAGACACAATTCCAGTTTCCTGAAATTGTTTTAAAAGCCCTAAATGAAACAAAACCCATGTGTGAAATTTCATCACTAGTACAAAACTGAGCTGTGCTGAGATGGACAGTTGGCTGCAGTTACTATATTGAATCTAGATAGTCTCCTGTGAGAAAATGAGGATAGATACTGCCAATAAAAAGAAAATGTGAATTGTGCTTTAGCATGTTTGAAAGCAATCAACACAGCTGGGGGGTTTGGTACAATAGAAATGGTGACGGTGGCTATAAACCACAATTCAAAGAGATACATCTTCAACAAAATCAAGCACCTGCAAAAGGATATGAAAATCTAATTAGATGCTTATATTTTTTTCTTTATTTAGGTGTTCACTAGCCTGCTTGGGGTACTTCTGCAGTCAGTTCAGGTTTGACTTAGCTGCTGCTGTCATCAGCATTAATTTCAGAGATGTTAATTTTGCTCCTACTCAGCAAAACCACAATAAAGTATAGTCTAAGATATATCTCCACAACTGGAATTGTTCACATTTTGGTACAGTGATATTAACAGTGTGCAGCTGCTGTGGGCTGTAAGATGCCTTTTTCCCAATAAGTTTCTGATGGCCATGCATGATTAGCTGAAGTCTGAACTGTCCAACAGGGAAGGCAGAGCAGACACTTCCTTGAGATGCATTGTGTCACTTGGTGTTAATAATCATATCCTTAGTATTTACACATCCAGTTTGTCTTTATAGCTTTTAGCAAAGCTTTAATCTCATTTTCCAGCCTAACCCATATTTCTTCCCCTCTGGAAGATTGAGTGAGGACAGGGACATTGCAGAACAGCTACTTGATTTGCTTACAGCAGTGTCCTCAAAGCTATCATTTGAGGAACAGCCTGGTCCTTTAGGTGACAAAACTAGAAGGTTTGCCCCCCCTTTTTTGGAGGATTTGGAGAAGGACCAAAGATTTGTAGAGATTCTGCTATAAGGTGACAGAATTCTGTGGGCTGTTATCAGAAAAGCAGCTTCCTGCTGCTGCTAACACACATTTGTAACAGAAAAATGTCCTTGCTTTCAGCTAAACCATAGAGCATTGCACACTGGGAGTAAAGAGAAGATTGCTCTAGAGGAAGAAAAACAAGAAGAAAAAATATAAGAGTTAATTGTCCAAACACAAAAGAATAATACAAACTTATTTTTTATTAGACTCAACAGCAAGCTGAGCTCTGAACTGAGTAAACCAGGGCTTCAGCCAGGGGCTGCAGAAGGCAGAAATTAAGCTTGACTGCTGCTCATGCCATGGGATGCAGCTGCAGGAAAATCGACTGAGCACTGTGATGTTCTCATGTGGGGGAAGATGGACCTGTTTATACCCAAGTTAACTGGATGGCTGGAGCTAGAGACACAGGGTGGGACCTCTACAGCAGAACCTCCAGAGAGAGGTACCACGTGGTAATGGGATGAGGCATTGCTGCAGACACGAGAGGATGGAAACCAGGAAACACAGCAGGAACACGTGGACAGCATTCAGCATGGCAGTGATTGCGAGTGAGCAATGTACTGATGAGAACAGGCACGTTCCCCTAAGCCACCAAATTAACAGGATACACAAAACCTGAGGAATTTCAAAGGAGTGGAAAATGTTGCATGCCCTTGCTAAAAAGCAATGAAGACCAAAAGCAGACATGCTGTTCAGACATTAAAACATCTAGAAAACTGTAGCTGTAAGTTTTCCTTTTTTCCACAAGGCTGAAATTTTAGACAATGCAACGAGAATGCAAACTTACACACAGTTCAGCTACAGAGAATTTTTTATCAGTTCCAGCTGCAACAGAAATGTTTCAATACACACCCACAAGGAAATGCTTGGAGCAGTAAGAATTCAGGCCGTCATTCAAAAAATCTCTCACTGCCAATTCTGCTGAGTACCTTCACGTGATGGGGAAAAAACACCACAGGAACTGCTAAAGATAGAGTGTTGGGAAAGACAAAGACCTGCACAAGAAGGCAAAGCAGATGGATGGACTTCAAAACAGTCTCCATTTCCCACTGCTGAGAAATGTTAAAACTTAAAAATCACTCCTCCACCTCTGCTCAAGACTTTAATTTTTTTTTTTCTACAGAAGAAATGAATCTTACTGACTTATGCAATTACTTATTTTCTGAAGAAGGTTAATGGGACCTCTCAGCTTTTGTTCTCCCTGTCACATCTGCTGATGTCATTGAGAAAAGGATCCTGCAAGAGCTAATACCTCTGTTTTGAACCACAGCGACAACACGCACACAGAGACATCCCTGTTCCCACATCACTTTGTTTATGCTAAGCAACAGGTCTCCAGGGGTGGTCTGGACATTTGCCTTGCTGTCCAGAAGAGGAAATTATAGTCCCAAACAGTTCAATTGAAGAAAAAAAGGTATGGCAGAGGTGCATTGCTGAAAAATGGACAGGAGGAATATTTTGAATCCTGACAGTTCTCAGCTAAATAGAAACCTGACAGCTCCTTTTGGGAAAATTATAAAAATCATCATAAAATATTCAGGCTGGGAAGGACCCTCAGAAATATCTAGTACTACCCACTGCTGAAAGCAAGGCAAACTTCAGTGCTAGATCAGCTTCTTCAAGGCCTTTTCGAGTTTGGAAAATTTCTGGGATTGGAGGCACTACAGTGTCCCTAAGAAATGTGTTCCTGTGTTAAATAACTTCACTGTGAAATTTTTTGGTGGTGGTGGTGGGGATTTTTAGTTCTGGGTTTTGAGTTTTTTTGCAAATGTGTGGGTTTTTTCCTTTTTTAAATATGAGGGAGTAACCTGGAAAATCAATTTAACACTGACATAGGCCATAATGTAAGAACTAATAAGTTAACCATCTGTGTTCCTCACTGCATACAGAAAGAATTCAGTTTCTCAAGAGGACTGTGGAAAGGTTATGGAGGACCTCTTGTAAGCTAAGGAGAAATTCTCCCCCTTTGTGATGGGATTTTCCAAATACACTACAGTGTTACATGTCAACAAAAGGCCTCTGCATTCTTGTGCACAAGCCAGCAGAGCTGCTGTCAAATCATACAAGCTTTCTTAGGAAAAGCTTGGGAAAAGCCTGTCCTAGCAAACCAGCTTAACACACCAAGAGACACAACCTCTGCTCAGGCATCGGGTCTGCATTGGCAACAATCAGGTGCTGAAGAACGACCTCAGACTTTCTGTTCTCTGTTAGCCAAGGATCCTCACCCAGCAGCACAAGCTGACCCTTACAGTCAGCCCTATTCCCTTCTCTTTTGAAGCAGGATGATGCCAGCACAGTCTAAATAAGTCAGTTCTTAAGCTTTTTGTAAATCACAAGAGGAATTCAGCTATTGTGTAAACAATAACTTAACAGTTAGAGAACACAATGAGATTGATGGCAGGGAAGCCCAAATGGTCTTGATGGGAGGGAAACCCAAAAAACCCCCACCCAATTCATCACAGTGAAAGGACAAATATATCATTGGGCTAAGCAGACCTAGGGTTAACAGATGGCAAAATGTCCTGCCTCTGATAGGACTTTCATACCTACAGCTCTGACTTGGGTCCAGAGTGTCTGGCAAACACGGGTAAAACAGACATAGCAGGTACTGAACAACTGAATCACAGAGCAGAGAGCTCAAAACACTGTGGTCACCTCAGCACACTGATGCTACCACACAAAAGGACATTCAGTACTTTTTCTTCTCTTTTTATGACTTGCTACAGGATAACAAAATTTGTTTTATAATGCAGCACCCTAATAGCCTTGGAGGCTGATTAAATTTATCCCAAGGTTACCCATGGCTTTATGGGTTTCAAATCAATAGAGATTATCTGTTAAATAATCTTTAAGGAGATGAGCAAGCAATGCAGCACTACAGCTCCCAGAAAATGTTTTTATCTCTTATTTACTCAGCAAAATCACAACAGGCTTTCAAGGTATGCAGGGGTGAACTTTTTAAACCAAAAGGGGAGAACTGATTATCTGAGGGCATTTTATTATGAACACAATGATAGTTAACATCATACCAGTGACCTCTGGAAAGAACACAGAAGCTGAATGTCACAAAAACAAAGGCGTCCAGAAGGGTACTCTAGAAAGGCATCCAGAAGGGTACTCTTCTTCCTCCATTCCCATCACCCAACATTTGGGATTTGTACAGAGCTTTTCATGCAAGAACAGATATGGAGGTCTGTCATAGGGGTCTTGGAAGAGAAAAGACATAGATAACAAAGCCACTCCAGGACTAGGTCCACTCAGAATAAAGAAAATTTTACAAGGAAATGGAATGGAAGGAGGGGTTGCAAAGGTCTGACCCGTCTTTGTGGTGCCTACACAGAATATCTGAAACTTTTGCTCAGGGAATGAAAAAGTCTTGCGAGATCAACTAATACACAACTATCACACTTCCTTTCCCCCTAAATAGTTCAGCTGTGGCTGTTTAAAAAATATAATGTGAAAGATAAAATAAGTCAGACATTATTATACTTTTTTGATAGTTTATAATATGTACTGTTCAAAAGCTTTCTGGAATTCCGTTGTGCTCCTGTGATGTTAGTGCTGCATAGTTGTACAAGAAAGTTGCAGACAAGCAGCTATTTTGGTACAATAATATGTAAAAGAACCCATCTTCTCATTCTCTTCATCCTTTTCCTCTTAGATCTGTTCCTGGCTCCTCATTCCCTAACCTAAATTCCCATGAAGTCTATATAAAACCACAGAATAATATCACAAGTTCTGATAAATACCAAATTTGAGGGGGTACTGCTTCACCCTCAGTATTTCCAAAAGTGGTGAAGAAACACATTTGTTATAACTGTGATGTCATCCACTGCTTCTGTAGGCAGTAGCAAAGGCCTTAATGAAGAATCCAAAATATCTTTGTTATTGTTAATGGTGCCTTAGACATGTTCAGCTTTCAAACTTTCAAAATGTATTTATACTCAGTTTGCAAATAAAGCCACACTGTTAGAAAGATCAGGAGAGTAGGAATGGCCTGAATAAAAGAGAATGGGCAAAAGTCACAGGAATGACAATTTAAGGACATTCAGTGAGAATTATATCAGACTGTAGGACTTTGTGCATGCATTGTGTACATGAACCCAAGACCTGGGGCGTGTAGGGAAATCCTTCCTCTGAAAATTTCTTTTTTTATTGTGTATGAATATAATGGCTAAGACACTTAGATAGCAGCTTGTGAATGATTTATCTTGTTTCTAATTATTGACAACTTCAGTCAGATATTTTGTTATTATTTAACATGATATTTGCTAATAATTAGTGCCCAGTTTTTGTTTTGGTTTTTTTTTTTTTCTTTCCTGAGCACAAGCAACATCAGCTCCTCAACAACCAGAGCAGTCAGACTGATATTTCCTCCCCTTCCCACCCCCTTTAGGAGTAACGTGTCACACAAACAACAATTATGCCAGAGGACTGATGATACAACCTCACAGCAGTGTAAAGGTCTCTGCAGGGGAGCCAAGGCACTCTGGAGACTGACTTTCAGCCCTGATGAGACAACAGAGCCTGTAACAAAGAACGAGCAGGAGATGGATGGAGATGGATTGCTGGGAAGGTGACAGTGTGGTGTCTGTACCTGCTGCACTAACAAGCTGGTGCCTGACTAGGATATCAATGAGTGTGTAGATAAAGGTGATCCAGCAGGTGTGATTTATTGGGATTCTCTACAACTGACAAGGTTCTTCCAGAGAATTTATTATAGGAACTAACAAGACCTAAGGAAAGGTCCTTTTACAAATTTTTATGTTCCTATTGTTTTAAAAACCAAGCTTGCTGGAAATCCCTGAAGACCTATCCCATCAAATCTGCTGCTCTTTACAACATGCTGAAGACAGAAGTACCACTACTTGCCTTTAGACCATATGGAAAACCCTAAAAAACCCCTACATCTTCTATGAGGAAAACCAAGGCCCTGCAAAGTAAAGAAACATCAGCTGCAATCTCAAATCTAAATTTCTGGAAAATCTAAATGCCTTCCTTAGGTACCTCTAATAGGCCATGTTTTCAGATTTACATTTCTCTGAACTGTGAGTCTACATGAAAACTCAGCATCAGCTTAGGGAAAATAAGGTGTAACTCTACATGGCAAAATCCAACTTTCCTCTTGTAAATGCTGATGGTAAGCAGTCCAGCTCTCCAGCTCCTCACCCAGCTGCACATGTACTTGGTAAGTAAATACTCTTTCACTGATCAGTTTCCTTCCTTCTCTCCAACCATATTCCATTCACTCACAGTTTTAGTGTTGGTGGGTATTGCCCTACCTACCTTTTGCATTTTTCCTGAGAAACTACCCAATCTTATGACTTCATTAATTCAGTTGTAGGAACCTCAGTTCATAAAGCTGCTTAGTAGATGGATGCTCAGTAGGACTCAGTTCTGCTGCTGTCACCCATAGCTTTTGTGAGTATTTAGCTGTAGACATAGCATTTTAACTACTGCACTTCTAAACACCTTGTAGAAGCACTGTGGGGAGAGAACAGGAACACTAATGAGACTTGAGCTTCCTTCTTAGCCCTTGAGCCTGTTAAGTTACAGCAGCTTCAAATTATTGGTAGGAAAAAAAAATTATAAAATCCTCATATTCTTCAAGGATGAATCTTTAAGATGTTCAACAATAGATAGGGCCATAGAGCTCTTTCTATGCCCAGCCTGGTTGAATCCAGTACTAAAATGGTCTCCCTATGCCAAAAGCCCACAGAGGACCTTACAGCATGGAGGATGTGTAATTCCCTATTCCCTCTCAGAAACCCAACTCCCACACAATTCATGGAAGAGGAGGTGAGGAGGTGAGCAGGTGCAGTTTCAGCCTCAGGTCTTGGGCTTAGATTCCTACATTTTCAGCCTGCCCTTTGACGAGAGCACCAATCCTGTGCTCTCAATCACTCTTTCTTCAGCTCTTCTCAGGCCTAATATTGCAGATGGCAGCAGGTAGGGCAGGGACTGGGGCTCAGGAAGCCACATGAGAGCACATGGAGAGCAGGGAAAGAACTGATTTGGGAAGTGGGAGGACCCAGAAACACATGAGTGTCTGTCAGCACCGACACAGCAGTTGCAGAGATGGATTCACTGCTGAGCAAGAGGAATGATTTCCTATGGCAGGTGGTAGTTAAGCAACATGCACAAATTTTGGGTGGGGAAAGAGCCTGAACACTAAACAATGTTAAGTATCGGAATGAAAACTTGCAGTGGCATAAAACCAAAATGCTATTTGCCAAAGCTGGTCTGATTTTCTCTACTTAAAAAAGTAGAAAAAACTTAAGGAGTCCACTATTGCTCTAGCATGAGAACTCTGGCAGCCTTCAATACTTTCAGGTGATTGTTTGGCAGCTTGACTAATACTGACTTTCTTCTGCCTTCCACAAGCAAATAGATGTTATTTTCCACTTATCTCTCTTCATTGCTCTTTTAGAATCTCTTTTCAAATAGAAATCTGTCGTTTTTTTCCTAGCAAATTAAGAACTCATACATGCAAGTTATTTTGACAAGAACAAACCTACCACAAAAATCTTATTTGCAAGAATTACTGTTCTGAGATACAGTGCCTCCAATTTTTATGAGAAGTGAATGTTCAGCTATCACAAGGCCACTGCAATGTCCCAGAAACCTACTGAGAAATAAACCTGATGTGGGTTCCCATCCACACAGGCATAAATCCTTTGCAAATGACAGAAACTAGACAAGCATCTCAGGTGGAGCCCATTTTACCTAATTTAGACATTCAAATTAGTAGTTACATAAGACTGCTAGCAGTTCCATCCTTTGCAGTCAGTAAAAGGAAATAACAAGTGAAAAGCCATGTAAAACACACCAGACAAACTTCCCTGTAGATGTGCTTGTTACCCAGTCATCTGGAAAACTCAGGCTGACCAGAAAACTAAATGTTGTGGAGTAAACTAAACCTATGAATCCCAACAGGAAAGGGGAAGGCAACCACCAAGCAGTATACTCTAATTATAGAGATCTTCTGTCCATTTGTTGCATACCTTTGTGAGAGCTGAGCTGCAAAGGGAAGGAAGTTTCAACATCCTCCATGTTTAGGATCCTGGAGGATGTGTGGGACTGCAATGAAAATTATTATTTTAGACAATCAGAGATCTGTTCTGGAACTAGCAGCACTCATTGATAAATTATTTTTTGGAGCTGAATGGCAAAATTAGGTCTTCACTCTTGCACAGAGGCAGGCACATTCCCTTGCCCACAGTGTGCTTCTTGTATGTGATTGTCAATAAACACATTAAAAAAAGTGTCCCCTGAAAAACAATTGACTTGTGCCAAAAGGCAAAGGATGTCACTTATAGAGCTGCCTTTATGACACAGAGCAAGGGCAGAGTAGCTGAAAGTCCCAGCTGAGAGATGTCAGTCACCCCTCCTGGACAGCTCCACTGTCAGGCTGAGCCCCATCAGAAACATGGAGGGGGACACTGCTCACTTCCGACATCTGAGAGAAGGCATTTTATAAACTATCTTATTTCTCCTTGTCTTCCAAAGGAGCAAGAGAATTAGCAAGATCATCCTCTGAAATAAGCCAAACTCTGAAATATGTGGTCTTTGAGAGCCCTCCAGGTTGGTGAGGGCTGGCATTTAGGAGCAAGGCTGAGCTTTGAATGAGAGCTATTTACTGTCCCATGGGGAGACACAGACTGGTTTTCTCTGCTGTAACTTAAACACTTGGAAGCACGAGCAATTTTTTACATTTAACTTCATGTTCAGAACACATCAACAGCTGCAGCTCATCCCTGGGACTAACACACAAAAGTCTTGATTCCAGGGATACTTCTGGAAATACTACCCAGGCAATCCTCTGGTTGTAGAGCAGTATGAGAGCTGCTATTGAGGTACTCACTTCCTAATCTCTGCAGTCTCCTCCTGCCTCTTCTCTTTCCCAGCTTGCCCCAGCCATTATTTCCCTCTGCAGGCTGGTGAAAAGCAGTAACAAGATTAGTGCTGCTTGGAAAGAGTGTAACTACGGAGACGAAGGATCATTTCACTGATCAGTGGGCTGTAATTTAGAAACAAAGCTAGTAATATCATACCAAAAAACCCCAAACAATCCAAACCAAAGCTCTTTTGCTATGAGGCATATTAATTTATTATAAGAGTACCACTTAAAAGCTGGGATTTCACACTGACCAAATTACATTAAAATTAAATAAATTACCCCAGGAAAAAGATATTAAACACATTTATATTCAACTTATTTGTATGGTTTTTATGGCAACTAAGATACAAAATTTGTAGAGAAAGGATAATAAAATATTTTTTCAAAGCCTCAAAATAGATCCTTAAGCTTTATACACACAATTTTACAAGAACAGATATTGCTATTAAATTTTGAATTTGAAAAAGTGCCACTTCTGTGTCTAGATGGCACAGAATCACAGAATAAGTTGAGTTGGAAGGGATCCACAAGGATCACTGAGTCCATCAATTTTCTGCACAGCACCATCACTGAGAGTCACACCCTGTCCAAATGCTTCTCAAACTCTATCAGGCTGGTGCTGTGACCCATTCCTTGGGGAGCCTGTTCCAGTGCCCAACCACCATCTAGGTGAAGAAACTTTTACTGATATCCAACCTAAACCTTCCCTGACACAGCTTCAGGCCATTCCCTTGGGTCCTGTCACTGTCACCAGAGGGAAGAGATCAGTGTCTGCCCTTTCCCCTCACAAGGAAGCTGTAACTGCAGTGAGGTCTCCCCTCAGTCTCCTCCAGGCTGAACAGACCCAGTGCCCTCAGCTGCTCCTCACACAGCTTCCCCTCAAGGCCCTTCACCATCCCTGTTGCCCTCCTTTGCTCACTCTCTAACAGTTCAATGTCTCTCTTACATTGTGGTGCCCAAAGCTGCCCCCAGCACTCGAGGTGAGGCTGCCCCAGTGCAGAGCAGAGCAGGACAATGCCCTCCCTTGCCCAGCTGGTGATGCTGGGCCTGATGCCCCCCAGGACAGGGTTGGCTCTCCTGGCTCCAGGGCACTGCTGACTCATGTTCAACTTTCCAATGACCAGGACTCCCAGGTGCTGCTTTCCAGCACCTCATTCCCCAGTCTGTCCATACATCCAGAGTTGCCCTTCTCCAGGTGCAGAATCTGGCGCTTTCCCTCATTGAACTTCATGTGGTTGGTGGTTGCCCAGCCTTTCATTTGTCAAGGTCTCTGCAGGGCCTCCCTGCCCTGGAGGGAGTCAGCAGCTCCTCCCAATTTTGTATCATCTGTGAACTGCTCAGTATCTCTTCCAGTCCTGCCTCCAAGTCATTTATGAAGATGTTGAAATGCAGAGGGCTGAGGATGGAGCCCTGTGGGGCACCCCCAGTAAGTGACAGGTCACCAGTCTGATGTCACCCCATTCAGTATAACCCTTTGTGCCTGACATGTGGGCCACTTGCTCACCCAAGATATGTTTATCATGGGCTGGACATTTTGTCCAGAACAATCCTGTGAGAGACAGCAGCAAGATATTTATGACACTTGCTTTAAAGTGAATACTGGTATTAAGAAGAGGAAAAAAAAAATGTCCAAAAGTTTAAGTTTCCATCAGAAATTATAACGCTTGATTGTTTAACTCTATTTGGCAGAAATCACATTTTCTACTAATCCTTTGCTTTCTATTAAAAATGTTGAGCATTTCCAGATTGTTACTTAGATATTTTAACTAAATGTGAAGAAACCCACTGGTGCTGCCTCAAAAACAGCAGGAAAGGATTTTTTCCCTAGTTTCTAAGGCAATTAATACTTAGATCACAATCCAAAATCTAAAACAAAACTGTAAACCATTTTGAATAATAAGAATACTGCACTGCTGCAGTTCCACTCCAGCACACAAATTCTATTGGCCATTTAGCACAACTTTGATGCAGGAGCTCAGCTCCAAGTCGAGATTATTATCAATCCCAGCAACTGCAGTGTAATGCAATTTCAGGAAATATCAGGCAATTTCTCTCCAGCCAAGAAGCCTGTCACATGTCCTACCTCAAGCTGTGCTCATGAGGTCCCTGCAAAAAGAATTTAGCCTGGGGTGCTTGTGCACCCAAAGGGCCATGCAGACCTGAGGCTTAGGGGTACATACACACTGTCTCAGTGGGGTTCAGCTGGTATGCACACTAAAATGGGGCTGTTCAGCTTGGCTGCTGTGCAGTCAAGTGACTTCAGTACAAAATAGATGAGCTTTGAGGGCCAGAATTGTGAGCAAGCAATGATTTGTATTTCTTCTCAAGAACAGAGAATAGTTGTCAGTTTTTCAGCTCAAAGTAGTTGCTGTCATCTAGGAAGTCATTCATTCTTGAGGAGATAAAGTAATTTCCTAAATATCTGCTAAAATTTTCTTTCTTTCTTTCTCCAGGGATTTAATCCATTTGATTTATTAATTCATTATATAGAAGTAAAGCACTTGTTAATGGTGAACAAAGATGACAGAATACAATTTTTATCTAATAATACTAAAGTGAAGGGACTTAAACATGCTTTTGAAGCTGAATTATCTACTAAAAAAATTATAGTGAAAAATCCTCACTAATTCAATGCTGCCTTTTTAGTACACTGCAGTTTTTATTTATTTATTTATTTATTGTAGAAAGAATGGGTTCACAAATAGCAAATCTCAGAAAAATTTTAGGAACAGGTTAGAGAAATAATAATCATAAAGTATCTGCTGAGCTTGCACAAGTGGGATGAGATGACTCTTGGGGAATCTTTTCAATACTCCATCTCTTTATGAATGTACTTAAAAATTTGGCACACCATAAGAAATTCTTCTAGCCCTTACAAAGGAGGTAGTAAGATGACTCTAATCAATAACACTATATTCTAGCGATGCTGGACAGAATATTACAAGAGAATGAAACCAAGGAACATGGTTTATTTAAAAAAAAAGAGAAAAAATTGGACTAACAGCACAGGAAGAGACTTGAATTAATAAAACTATTTTGCTTTATATTCCAGCAAGACCAGAATGATGAGACAGTGAAAAATTCCATAAATGTGTCAAAAAACAAGAGGAGAAACAAGCCCTACAGATATTTTAGGGAGATCCTAAAACCTTTATCATCTAAAGCTTGCCACACTAGGTTTCTTTTCAGTTGTATGTTTTAATTCACATTTGTGGATCCATCCCTGCAAGAAGGACTCAGTGTACCTTAGTTCACTTCCCTGGATCCCTGCCAGATCTTTTCAACCTCATCTCAGGGTTTCAGTCAAAACTACCATACAACTCATGTCTTCTGGTCTGTATTCTGATCACATTTATCATACAAGTTTCAATTAGATGAATTATGAATTAAACTTTGGGCACCTTCTCTTGTTCAGGAGTCAGAGCTTTGATCTTGGATAGTAGATAACTGAAACCAAAAAATCTGATCCTGATTACAGTTTTTTCCAATGTTTGCTTTCCTACTGGAGGGAAAAAAAATTACTTCTTCAAAAATGACACACTGGCTATGTCTCTCAGTGGTGACATAAGATGTCTTGTGAATCTTCTACAAGCCAAGATGGTCAGAATCACAAGTCTTGGGTAATGATTTTTGAAATTTTATTTACAGCTTCTTGATGAACAAGATTAAAGCTGATGCACTAATCATTAATCTGGGAACAAACAAAACTGTTGCATCCCGGAGTTTGGGTTTAGATTAGGGTTTTTAATTTATGTTAAAATAAGTCAAGTTCTGTAATCCCGCGTTTCCCCCGCGTTGCTCCCCCCCGCGGTTTCTGCCCCCATGTTGCCTGCTGCCGGCTCTTACCCCTGTGCTGCTCCTGTAACCACCCTGCCGTCCGGCCCCGGGAAACCCCGCGCTGGCCACACGATCCCGCTCAGCCCGCTCTGGCTCGGCGCCCGCCCCTGCGGGGTTCTCTGGTTGGTCGCTGTTGCTGGCGTCACCGCCACGGCAGCCGCCCCTATTGGGCGGCAGGCCGTGGATCCTCTCGCCCCGCCTCTCTATAAAGCCCTATCCCGCCGGCAGTCAGACGCCATTTTCTCCCATGCGAGTGCCGGGAGCGGTCGCGTCTTTCCATCGAACCGCGCCACGTGACCAATAAACCGTTCCTGCCAAGCACGGAGTGAATGGACAAATTCCTTACCTCTTTGCCGGATCCCTAGCGCACGGTAACAGCGGTTGGCCAGCCCACGCTCCCGAGACACGGAGCCGTGTCCGGGAACCCGCGGCAGCAAACCCCGGCAGCACGTGGAAGCTACGCCACAGCCGGGCTCCCAAGAGCCGCGTGCGGCCGGGGAGAGCAAAAACCCACGCCGCAATTGGCGCCCAACGTGGGGCTGAGGCCAGCGCTGAGCTGATTGCGTGGACGGAGGTTCACCGCGGAGCTCCAGGAACAGCGCCGGGAGCCGCCGCCGCCGGCCAGGGGCCGCGCTGCCGCCAAGGGGGGAGCGCCGCCGCCAAGCCAGAGCGGGCAGCGATCCGCGCCAGACCACAGCTCTGTGCCGGACGGAAACCGAGAGCAGGGGCTCTCCAAAGTACGTCAGTGAAGTCTCCGTCGCCCACGAGGGACCAGACAGTGTGTCCCGCGTGGGACAGGAAGTGCAAACTTTCGCAGCCAGGAGGGCAGAAGAAAGAACACTTCCCGGGACTCCCGGACCCTGGTAGCAGCTTTTCTTTGCAGAGACTTCAGTCTGGTAAGTATTAGTCGTGGAAACGTGTCCAGCTAATACGGGGAGGGCTGGCCGTGTTCCCGAGGTTGGGACGTGCAGCGCGCAGCACGAACGGCAGCCGCTGGAGTCGCCTGCGTTTTTTTGCTTTTTTTTTCTCTTTTTTACTGCCCCAGGGGTGAGGTGGTTTGGGTGGAAGAAGCATGGGGACCGTGCTATCTGCCCAACAAAAGGAATTTTATTCCCAAGTTAAAGAAATCCTTTTGGTGAAGGGCCCCTACCCAAAAAATTTAGTTAAGAAATTTGTCCGGTGGTTGTTCTTTGCTTTCCCCCGTCTGTCTACCGAGGACGCGCGCAAACCAGAATTTTGGGAGCAAGTGGGAAAAAGGCTAGCGGAGGGGATCGGTAGGGATCCCTCTATAGGTGACTGCTTCCCTAAATTCCATTTGTTGATCACAGATGTAGTAAAATCAGACCCCGCGCGAAACTCGGTTGGGGAAAGGAAAGAACCATCCGGAAAATCTGTTACTCCCTCTGAATCTGTTTCCCCATCCCCTTCTCCTACCCCTTCTTCCCCTAACCTGGGTGGGCGAGGGGGAGCACCCCGTCAGTCTGAGACGCAGGGCAGCTCCACAAACGTGGACCGTGCGCCTGGCTCCCCCAAGCCACCCCGGCGTCCCCGCCTTAGCGAGATCGGTCGATTCGCTGAGGCCACGACCCTAAACCCCTTTTCCAATCCCTTGTTCCCAGTTGAAAATCCCAGTTTCGGCGCTACCCCGAGCAGTTCTGTTTCTTTAAACCCCTTTCTTTGTCCCCCTGAGGAGGCCGAGGCCACGTGGTCGATCTCTTTGTCTTCCCAAG
This sequence comes from Vidua macroura, assembly GCF_024509145.1. NCBI lineage: Eukaryota > Metazoa > Chordata > Aves > Passeriformes > Viduidae > Vidua > Vidua macroura. The sequence continues at coordinate 83,109,635 of NC_071573.1, forward strand.
ATGGAGGGCGGCCACATGGCAAGGCTTCCCCTTCCCACAATCCCTTTCTTCCCTTTGTTCCCTATGACCCCACCCCCTCCTGCTTCCCGGTGGGCGCGGGAACTGCCCACTCAAGGCATCGGGTTACCACCCCTCCCCCTGTCCCTCCTCGGGTACGCGTAGGCGTTCCCTCCTTGCATGTTCTACCTGCCGCGTCAGCAGCCCCGCCCTCTCCCAGCCGGGAGGGCTCAGTAGCCTCCTTCCCACCTTCCGAAGAGGAGGATTCTCCCCGCCCTGTCCGTCCTCTCCCTCACGCTCCACCCCCGCGTCCTCCCGCTCCTCGGAGACCTGGGGTGGGGGGAGGAGGGGGGATGCAACAGAGCCCGGTCCATGAAGTGGAGCAGTCGATCCACACTCCAGTCCCCTACACAAGGGGAGGGGAAAACCCTGCGTGGACACCCCTCTCCTACGATTCCCTCAAAGAGGTCTGCAAGACATTGCAAAAATTTGGCAGAAAGAGTCCTTTTTTTAAAGGGATTCTAAAAGCCACTTTAACATCTAAAACTGTAGTGCCGGCTGACCTTAAGCGTTTATTCAACTGCCTGCTTCTCCCTTCTGAATATGACCTGTGGGAGAGGAGGTGGAAAAGGCTAGCGGCAGACCTACTTCCCGAAATCCACGAGGGGCCTTATGGCCTGGATTTCGCGGAAGAGCAAATCACCCTAGACCATCTTGTGGGCGAGGGAGAATGGAGTGAGGGGCAACTGCAAGCTCGGGGAATCCCCACAGCAGTGTTGGACATGTCCAGGAATGCAGCAGAGCGCGCGTTCCTGGGCATGCCCGCCAGGGATCCGGGGATACCCTACACGGCAGTCAAGCAAGCCGTGGGGGAGCCTATGTTAGATTTTGTAGATCGGGTCCGGGCAGCCGTGGAGAGACGCATAGAAGTACCTGAACGCCGGGAAGGAATGATCCTAGAAGTGGTGCACATGAATGCCAACGCCATGTGCAAAAGAGTCATCATGTCAATGCCGGCCTCACCACCGCCAACCCTCAGCCAGATCATCGAGGAATGCACACTGAAGGCGCACCTGATGGAAGAGGAGGAGGCTCCAAAGAAAAAGGACAAGCAAGTTGCCTCGGCCGCTGCTCCTTCGAGGAACCCAGCACTGAAGCGACTTCCATCCACACGCCGGTGTTACCATTGCCATCAGGAGGGACACTTCCAGGCTCAATGCCCACTTCTAGGGACTACGCTACCCAGAGTTGCGGGAGGGGGGAGGGAGAATGGGAACCCCGCGGTCCAAAAAAACTGACCCGTGAACGCGCACTTGCCGCGCGTTCAGACAAAAATGAGGCAAGTCGCGGTGCTGCAAGAGGAGCCGCAATGCACCATCTAGTACCATCAGTAAGCGGCTGCCTCTCAACTAGTGACAACCGGGAGCCTTATCGACTCCGACTCACTAACTCTGTTCATTTCCGTTCCCAGGACTGGCAGTTTTTCATAGCAGATGCAGAGCTTCTATCGCACATCTGCCGCTGTGAGACCAGGAAAAAGGAAGATCTCTTAAATTGCAGGTACCTCGTTGTAGGGGACACAAAGAGCACTCCAATGGAGATAGAAGTCCCTCCAGTAATCTCCACCCTCAATCCGAGGCTCTTCTATCTCGCAGCACGCTGTGTCCACCCCCCCCTCTTCCTGCCTAAGGGCCAGGTAATTGCACAAGCAATTCCCATTCCTCGTGCTCTGTGCAATGACCTGGAGCTCTCTGTGTTTTATGCTGGGAAGTTGGGAGAGGAAAAGCCCCTAGTATGGTGCAAACTCAAATGCGAGGGGCGATCTGTACACCTACAGGGGATGTTAGACACAGGGGCAGACGTGACAGTCATTCCACCACACAAGTGGCCGTCACACTGGGAGCTGCAAAGCGTGGCCACACCAGTCTTAGGACTAGGCGGGCCACAGCCGGCAAGACAATCCAAAAACATTGTCCAAATTCAGGGTCCGAATGGGCTACTGGCCTCAGTGCGTCCGTTCGTGATCGACTGCAAATTTACATTATGGGGGAGGGATGCCATGTCGCAGTGGGGAGCCAAATTGGAATTTCCGGTCCCCCAGCATTTTTTGGTGCGGCCACTGAAGAGCGCCCCACACAGAAGGTAACATGGCTCACAGATAAGCCTATCTGGGTGGAGCAGTGGCCGCTGAGTAAGCAAAAGCTGCAGGCGCTCACCAAATTAGTTAACGAAGAGTTAGAAAAAGGACACCTTGTAGAAACAAACAGCCCCTGGAACTCTCCTGTGTTTGTAATAAAAAAACCGGGGAGAGACAAGTGGCGACTCCTCCACGATTTGAGAAAAATTAATGAGGCAGTGCAAGATATGGGTTCCCTCCAACCGGGTATGCCATCTCCATCTATGCTACCCCAGAATTACAATTTGGCTGTAATTGACATTAAAGATTGTTTCTTCCAAATCCCACTCCATCCGGATGATGCTCCCCGTTTCGCATTCTCTGTGCCTTCCATCAACAGAGAAGCCCCAATGAAGCGCTACCACTGGACGGTACTACCACAGGGTTTCAAATGTTCCCCTACTATATGCCAGTGGTATGTCGCTAGGGTTCTATCCCCAATGCGTGCCAAGTGGACATCCTGTATTTTCTATCATTACATGGATGATGTGCTGATTTGTGCCCCTGACAGCGAGATCCTGCAAGTAGCACTGGAGGACACTGTTAGGGCCTTGTCGATGGCCGGATTTGAGTTACAGAAAGAAAAGGTACAGTTGCTGCCACCCTGGAAGTATCTGGGCTTGGAAATTAACAACCGGACAATCAGACCCCAACAGATACAGATAAATGATAACCCCAAGACGCTGAATGATCTCCAGCGCCTGTGCGGATCATTAAATTGGATCAGGCCATGGCTAGGACTCACTACGGGGGAATTATCCCCTCTCTTTGATTTGTTAGCAGAAAGGGAGGGGGATGAGGGTTTAGGTTCCCCGAGAGTCCTGACCCGAGAAGCCAGAGCAGCGCTCGAGAAGGTCCAGAAAGCCATCACGAGCAGGCAGGCCCACCGCTGCCAACCAGGGCTGCCTTTCCGATTCATCGTCTTAGGTGAGTTGCCCCATTTGTATGGTGTGATATTTCAGTGGGACAAGGGTCAACGGGACCCCCTCTTAATAATAGAGTGGGTGTTCCTTGGCCACAGGCAGTCCAAGAGTATCACCAGGCCACAAGAGCTAATGGCGCAGCTCATAATACGGGCCAGGGCTCGTCTGCAAGTACTAGCTGGCTGTGACTTTACATGTATCCATCTCCCCATCAAAACATCCACGGGGAAGATGACCAAAGAGGCTTTTGAACACCTGCTAAGGCAGAATGAGAACTTGCAGTTCGCTCTAGACAGCTTCTCAGGCCAAATTAAGATCGGACATCCTGGCCATTATTTGTTCAATACTGAATTCAAATTGTTACCCAAAGAATTACAGAGCAAAAAACCCCTCCGAGCACTAACAGTATTCACGGACGGGTCAGGGAAGTCCCACAAGTCAGTGGTAACTTGGAGGGACCCAGAGACTCAGGTGTGGGAATCAGATATTAAGGTAGTAGAAGGTTCCCCACAGGTGGCTGAGTTGGATGCTGTAGTGAGAGCTTTTGAGAGGTTTGAACAGCCGTTTAATTTGGTAACAGATTCGGCATACGTAGCTGGAGCAGTGTCTAGAGCTGAACATGCAGTTGTAAAAGAGGTGCCAAATCAGGTCATCTTTGGGTTGCTCTCAAAATTAGTACACCTGGTTTCTAACCGTGAGCATCCCTTTTATGTGGTACATGTGAGATCACACACAGATCTCCCAGGCTTTATTGCCGAAGGGAACCGCAGAGCAGACGCCCTGGCAGCCCCAGTACTCCTAGGAGGCCAGCCGAGCATAGTCGAGCAGGCCAAGCTGAGCCACCAGCAGTTCCATCAGAATGCCCCGGGGCTGGTACGCCAGTTTAATCTGCGGCGTGACCAAGCCAGGGAAATTGTGGCCTCATGCCCCAACTGTCAGGAGGCGGCTTTACCAACACTGGGAGCAGGTGTGAATCCCAGAGGTCTCCGCAGTTGTGAGGTGTGGCAAATGGATGTCACCAAAGTCCCTGAGTTTGGTAAGCTCAAGAATGTCCATGTAACTGTGGACACCTTCTCAGGGGCAGTTTTTGCTTCAGCACACATAGGGGAGAGGGCCACAGACGTCAGGAAACATCTTGTCCAGGCCTTTGCTACCTTAGGGGTCCCAACCACGATTAAAACAGACAATGGTCCAGCCTATACTTCCAAGGTGTTCCGCAACTTCCTGCAAGATTGGGGGGTTCAGCATAAGACTGGGATTCCCCACTCCCCCACTGGCCAGGCCATAATAGAGAGAACCCACCAGACTCTAAAGCAAGTCCTCAAAAAGCAGCGAAAGGATGTGCGAGTGCTGTCACCGCACGAGAGGCTCTGTAAAGCATTGTTTACCATCAATTTCCTAAACTGTTCCTTTGACAGACCAGAACCACCAGCCCTGAGACATTTCAAACAACATCAGGAGCTCCAGCCAGAGGAGCAGCCTCCAGTGTTAGTGAGGGATCCGGACTCTAAAGAAATCCAGGGTCCATTTCCACTTTTGACTTGGGGACGGGGATACGCCTGCGTGTCTACGCCTTCAGGAGTCAGGTGGATCCCCAGGAGGCATGTTAAACCCTACACAGCAGAGCAGTCAGTGAGTCAGAGTGATACGGTGCCAGTGGATGCAACCTGTGATCCCACCAACTTAGGGGTTGCATCCAATCGCAGACGCCGCAAAGAAGGAAAAGATTCTACCTCTCCCTAACCAATGCTTCCCTTACAGCTACCTCAGCCCAGTTACACCCCCAGTTCCTGTGTTTGTAATAAAGTTGTCCCAGTTTCCCTATCCCTAAACACCCTAAGAAGAACCAGCCCCAGCACCATCTCCAGGCCCTCTCCACCTGCGTAGCAGTCACTGCAGCTGCAGCACCAGAAGAAGCTGGGAGAAGAGGCCACCGCTTGAGAGACTGAATCAACACCACTGCTTTCTTTTTATATTTTATTAAGCGGGGAGATGTTGCATCCCGGAGTTTGGGTTTAGATTAGGGTTTTTAATTTATGTTAAAATAAGTCAAGTTCTGTAATCCCGCGTTTCCCCCGCGTTGCTCCCCCCCGCGGTTTCTGCCCCCATGTTGCCTGCTGCCGGCTCTTACCCCTGTGCTGCTCCTGTAACCACCCTGCCGTCCGGCCCCGGGAAACCCCGCGCTGGCCACACGATCCCGCTCAGCCCGCTCTGGCTCGGCGCCCGCCCCTGCGGGGTTCTCTGGTTGGTCGCTGTTGCTGGCGTCACCGCCACGGCAGCCGCCCCTATTGGGCGGCAGGCCGTGGATCCTCTCGCCCCGCCCCTCCATAAAGCCCTATCCCGCCGGCAGTCAGGCGCCATTTTCTCCCATGCGAGTGCCGGGAGCGGTCGCGTCTTTCCATCGAACCGCGCCACGTGACCAATAAACCGTTCCTGCCAAGCACGGAGTGAATGGACAAATTCCTTACCTCTTTGCCGGATCCCTAGCGCACGGTAACAGCGGTTGGCCAGCCCACGCTCCCGAGACACGGAGCCGTGTCCGGGAACCCGCGGCAGCAAACCCCGGCAGCACGTGGAAGCTACGCCACAGCCGGGCTCCCAAGAGCCGCGTGCGGCCGGGGAGAGCAAAAACCCACGCCGCACAAAACCAACTTTGTTTAGATTACAGACAGAAAAGACACATCCCCTGTGTGACACCTTCAATGACACCTTTCAATATCTGAGCACAACTTCGAATGTGAAAATACCTTTGCATTGCCATTTATTCCATCTTGCATGCGTCAAATGAACATTTTAAAGTATTAATATGCTTTAAAATAGGTCAACAACCAGTTGACAGGGACTTCAAGTGAGAGTCTCATTGTCCCTATGATCAAGATCAGAATAAAAAAAGTCTTACCCTAAGTTCTTAGATAAGAAAATTGAGATCAGAATGAGTATTTGGCAATCATTTTTAAAATAATAAATAAGCTAAACAAGCTGACAAAAAAAGATTATGAGGGAGGGAAAGTGGAAACATATCTCAGTGACAGTCCTTCACAGCAACACTAGCTGGTCTGATTGAGACTCTCTTGAATGTTTTCTGCCATGTGTAAGGCAAATTATCCTTCCATCTCTGTAATCATTACTTTAGTCCTTTTTGTCAGAGAACTAGTTACATAAGCCTTGAGATTTTCAAGTCTTATTCAATGATTTTTGGTTGGCAGAATCTTTTGTAGCCTGTATAAATTCTGTGCACCTTCTTCATTAAAAACAGACAGGCAGAACTATCTGCACTTTGTACCATATCTCCTCTGATGAATTTGGATGACAAACACTACCAACCCATGGATTGCCTCATTGAGAAGGATCCTGGATTGGCTCCTCACCTGGTGCAAGTGGCAGTACCACCTGGCCCATGGATAACAAGCCCCAGAACACCATGCACCAGTCTCCTCAACAGAATAAGCAAACAGTGCATGGGTACATATAAAGTTCACAAAAGTAACTTTTTCATGTATTATTTTCAATAAGCTGAATTCTTTTCCACTAGGTGCCTCCAGATGAAAACCCTAACAACAAGAAATCACATCTAATACTTTTATATGTACCTATGACAAAGGATGACATTCAATATTAAACTCATTCCTTGCTGCCTATTTTATTTGCTTTTTCCACTTGATAATAAACCTGGTAGGTTACAGGGGAAAAGAGATTTAAGGTAAAAAAAAAAAAATCTATAGCTCTGCTGCCCAGAAGTTCCTACTTCTAACCACATGACTCTTAATATTAAATATTCTTTCATTCATCTTTCAAAAGATTTTAAACTGTTTATATTTTTCTAACTTGATTAGAATGTGTTGCCAGAAAATCCTGACTTGTATGTTAAATTGAACTGTCAGAGACAGTTTATAGCTGGTGTGTGATAACTTTAATCAAGGAGGTGGCTATTCCAGTTCAAAAGCAAGATTTATTTCCCAAAAAACTGAAGCACCTGTATTTTCCATTGGTATTATGTAGCACTTATACCGGTATTCACAACACAAAAATTCTGAATTCCTCAGGTAACTTAATCTTCTTGTTAGTGTCCATTCTTGCCATTCAAGCACTGGCTTGCCTGTTAGACAATCTCATTTTTTAGAGAAATGGTATTGTCCAGATAATGTAACATTTCTACTAATGTGAATTAGTAGAGATCTTATGTGAATAACAGTAACCAGAATAATGGGTTATGTGACTAAAGAGTGACAACAGATTATACTCAGTACAGCAAACATGGACTGCATTTCATTTGCCAGGACTCCTTGTATCAACACAGTGCAGGTGATCCTTTGGAGTTACCCAGCTGTGGCTGTTACCTGCTCAGCTCCTGCTTGCTTGGCATCATCAGTATTAACCACAAAGCTGATATTCCACTTATTTTGTAATGCTCTTTTTTGAAGTACACCATAGGCCAACTAACATCTCATAAATTACCTTGTTATTTTCAATCTGTATTCACCATTGTGGCTTAAATTTTGATTATTATACACTCCCAGCAAAGTGAGTTTGAGTCAGCAGAGCTGCTCTGCTGTGATTGCACCTGATGGACCCTGTAGAATGGGGCTTCTCCTAGAAAAGGGTGACTGCCTTGGCTACCATGACAACCCTTGTGCTGTCTGACAATGAATTTCCTGCTCCTTTCAGTTTTAAAGAAGTACCTCTCTACCCTGTCTACTGTAACCTCTGAATTGGTAGTTAAGATAATCTTCAGGACTACAGCCAGGAATACAGGGGTTAAGGAGAATTTTGAACCCAAGACTTCTTTCTTTGAATATCAAACTTTTTGAATGTATAGAAGAAGTAAGCAGTACCACCACATATCTATCCTTTAAAAGAAAAGGGTAAGCCTTGCCCCCTATTAATAAATAATCATAGTCGTGCTCTGAGAAGAGGGCTACAGATGGGGTGACCAGACCAGAAAGAAGGGCTTCCATATAGGTATTTGTAAGCTGTCTGCTCTGGAATATCAGTGTGGGTCTTCAAACTACATTTAGGCTTCTTCTTAACCTTCCCGGATATCCAGCTTCAAACAACCACTCATCCAGTGTTTTACCCATTTGGATCTCATTCTGACATGCCTGATGGTCCTCACACAAAGATTACTATGATTGTGTACTGAAGTGAGCTGCAGGTTGCTTTGTCAGAAACAAAATCCAGACTAAGTGATTACAGTATCTTCATACAGCACATCAATATTTAAGTATTTTATTTGGTCTGTTCCTAATTTAGAGACATCTGGATTAAAGGGAGCTGATTCTACTTCTGCCATAGTGCTATTGGCTTCCACAGAGAGCAGCTGTTCCATTTGATTCCAGTAATCTCCAACTTTTTCTTAAATAACTGTATAATTCCTAGATCCTTTTGTCATCTCATTTCAGATGGTGAATGAAGAAACATCTGTGATAGCTGTGTGTCTTTGCCTTTAGCACCTACTCCAGACACATGGAGAAAAGACTCTCTTTAAAATGCAAGGCAAAAGATAGTACAAATTACTCATGCTGCTGAGACTAGAAAACCTCTTAGCAACTAGAACACTGGGGAGAGATAGTAAAAGGACAAATTAAACATCCTTTGGGAAAATCTGAATTATTGTTCTGTTCCTATTATTCTGCATGAAACTTAAAAGATAATAAAAAAGACACCTCAAACTCCACAGTTGAGACAGAGCTATCCAGCATGGCTAAAGTTTGAAGTTTGCCTGGTGTTGGTGTAGAATAGCTTTCATGCATCTGAGGGATCCCTCCTCAGTTCTTTGAAAAAAGGACATACAGGATAAAGATAGTGTTCAAGCCATGTATCCCAAAGTGATGAATGGGTCAGCAGCACTGAGCTTATTTACATCATCTCCCTGTTTTATTCAGCTGTGCTTTCCTCTAACTCTTGGTGACTCCACACCTCACCTGCTTAAATTTTAAAACTATGTTCCTCTTGCACTGCATTTGGGAGTGAACTATCTAAATCTAGGTCTATTTTGAGTGGCAGGAACTTGCAGAAACAAGAGAGCACTTATTTTATCTTCTATAAGCTGATTTACTCTGTTATATCTCCTTCCCAACTAAATTTTGTTCTTGTTTATGCATCTCAACCAGATGAACTAGAGGGGTAGTCAGTCACAGCATATTATTATGACTTTTTCTTTGCTGAGCACCTTGATTAGGCACTGAATTTCAGGCACTGACTTTCTTCTTAAAGCCCAATTATTAGGAAAACATTGAGAGGCTTTCACAGCTAATATATGCTCTTCTTTCATGTGATTTTTGCTATGAGAAAACCTATCCTCATCCTTGAAACCATACTACAATTAATTCCTGCATTCCCACTGTCTGCTTTAACCATCTCCTGGAACACTTTCAGATTTGAAGTCCTCTTGTCTTGACTGTTGCTCTTAATCTCTCTAAGTCTTTGCAGTAAGTACATCCCTTATGTCAGGTGGCGTATATTTTATATTCCAGAAGCTGCACTTTGTCACTCGCTTTCCTTAGCCTTTGTGGTATTTTTAAATCAAATTAAAACTTTTCCCTCTTCTCTTAAGAATCTCCAGTAGACTTTCTGACCTTCCTTCTATACTCTCCTCCATGCTTATTCTACACCTCTGATCTTGCCCTCCCCTCCCGCGTCTCTATTTGCACCATCCTGTATATCCTGAAGATTTTTCTCCTTAGCTGAACCTCTGATTTGTATTAGAAACCTGCTTTACAATTTAGCCTTTGATATTGAAACACTTTTTACTTTCCCTTTTGTTTCTCATCATGCAAGTCCACTCTCACTAGCTCACTTCTGAAAGTTTCCACCACTGACTCAGAAGCTGTTGAATTCCATCCTACTGTTCTGCTCCTTGCTGTGTCCCTATACTGCCAGAACCTTTCTGCTGGCATAGGGCTCCATCACAGCACACATTTAAACACACGATGTATGTTGCTCTATGCACACAACACAAGGACAATATGTCACTAACACAACACATACTTTCTCATTAACCAGAGAGAAACATCATAGCATGGGATAGTAAATCCTCTCACTATGGCTGAATGATATCCATAAATAATTATGCTGGAACAAGTGACATTCACATAGAAAGCCTGTATGAATTCTACATCTGCAGACAAAAGCAAACAAACAAAAAACCCCCAACCAACCAAACAAATGAAATTAAAAAAAAATAATAAAGCACTAGCTTTTTCAGCACAGGAAAATCTATTTATCTGTAGCAGCTCTTCAATTTTACAGAAATGCAAGCTCTCTTTTACCTTACTAGACTTCCATGATACACTACGTGGTATACCCAGTATTATTTTAAAATTCACCAGAGCCAATGCAAAAATCCCTGGGGTCTGATGGTCATTTCTTAACCAATTTGCCCCTTTATTGAGAGTTTTAGTGAGAGTTTGGAACATGCAATAAACATAAAGTGGGTCTTCTAAAGCACAGTGAATTTTTTTTTGCCTACAAAATTTGGCAGTAGCTCTCAAACATAACTAGGTGAGCTCTTATACACACACAGTTCACTGTAATTTGCATGCATGCTTCATATTGAATCTCAGTTTCCATTGCCACATAGGACAGTATTTCTGTAATTAAACAATGGCCTTTTATGACTTAGAAAACAAAATAAGCATCACATACACTGGCTTCTGTGCAGACACAGTTAGAATAAAAACAAGAAAAAATACTATCCAAGGAAACTGAGTTGTAAAACAATCCTGTTGGTGAACGTATTGCAGTTTTACTCTGTATTTTAAGAAGACAAATAGATTTTAGTAACGTTTTTAAAAGCACATTTGTTTATCCTGTGGGAGATGAAAGTTATTTTTTTTTGGTTGTTCCTTTGATTCTGTTTAAAGGATAAAATAGAAATGGCGAGACATAATTACTGAACAATAGCTTTGCCTGTATGGAATTTTTACCTGGTTGTGTTTCTCTCTCTGATGTGTCACGTGATGTGTTTCTCTCTCTGATGTGTCTCTGATGCCACAGGTCAGAGAAACACTAGACTCATTTAAGCTATGTACAATTGAGCTCCCTCCTGTGACTCGCTAGTGGGCTCTGGAGATACTTTAGTATCTGTTCAGATCCATTGCAAAGCCTGTATAATCACAGCTTAGAAAACTCTATTTCCCCTTTCTCCCCATCAGATGCCACATAGGGCAAGCCCTGGCAGAGCAGCAGCAGGGGTTCAAGGGAGGGCTCGTGGGCTGGGGCTCCCACTGCCCTCCTGTGCCAGGGGCAAGGAGCCAGCAGCAAAAGCAGCAGAAGGGTGCATGGCAAATCAGTACACGACAGCCTGTGACCTCTTTTTCTCTACCATCCATCCACAGCTGGTTCTTTACATCTTTTTCTTGGCTCAGCAGACGGTACCTAGCTGTGATGTCAAGCACTGCAATAGCCTGCCCAGGGAAGTGGTTGAGCACCATCCCTGAAGGTATTTAGAAGACATGTAGGCCATGGTGCTCAGGGAATGGTTTAGTGGTGGACATGGCAGTGTCAGGCTCATGGTTGATCTTGATCTTAAAGGTCTTTTCCAGTCTAAATGATTCCATGATTTGCTGTGGCTTCTGGGGCTTAAAAAGGTCTGGAAGAGAAGTTTACAGTTAGATGCAGGTGCTGCTGCCTCCACAAGTTCATTATAGGCCAAAGACACCTCCATTTTAATTTTTCAACAAATTTGCTGTGGCATTATAATCTCCACTGTCTCAAAAAATCATCTCTTCTCCATTTTTAAAACACAGTTTCCACAGAAGCATTAATGATAACAGACAAACAGAAAAGGAAATATCTATTGATATGTGCCACTAAGTCACAGGCAAAACACAGACTTAGTTAAATGATAGCATTTGAAATGGTTTCAAATGTTAGCATTTGAAATTTGCAAATGCAGTCACTAGAAAACTAAGACTAATGAAGTAGGGCTACAGTAATTAGGAATTCTGAAACAGCTCTACTAAAATATTTGAGAAAAAGACATAATGTTTATTTGCTTTTCTTTGTAAGCCTGATCATGTTTCATCTTCCACCAAAAAGGCAAATTTATACAATTTCCCGTGATGAGGAAGAAAGGGTAAATGAAGTTAAATGAATAAATAAATTTCCCTATTGAAAATCCCATAATTAATTTAGTGGAAATAATTAAGAACATGGTGGTTTAAAAAAAAAAGTATATATATGCTGTTGGAAGAGATAGACAGAGATATATGTTGAGATTCTGCATTATATAGAAAGGTTTGGGGGTTGAGTGTGTTTGGAGTTTTTCCCCCTCTTCCCATGGTATTCAACTTATTGACTCAGTAACAAGACAGTTTTCCAGGTGACAAGCATACTAGATGCCATTCCCTAGAAGAGTGCCTACAGTTGTATCATTAATTGTGAATTAATTTCTGAAGTAATAGAGCTTGTTAAGCTACTCATCAGATACCAGTCCTTCCAATTCTGAACTGCGCTACTGCAGTTTCTGACATCAGTCACAAAATCCATGTGGCTCTTGCAAGGGACACAAATAACAATACCTTTGTTTTGCAATGTTTCCTAATGTGCACATTTATGTGAAGCATAATTTAAGGGTTTTATTCTTTTTGTCTCTTAATTCAATGCCTTTCAGAAATAGAATGGCTTCCCTGTAAAATACACCAGTTTAGCAACCATTCTAAAGCACTTCATGCGTAACATTGTATAGAACACTTAGAAAAGCCTATTTGTTCTACTACAAAACCTTTTTACTGCAGAAAGAAGGGGAAATTGGTTAAGCTTTTGTGATTTCTGCCATTAAAATTGCTCCTATCAAAGCCTGCTAAATAAAATATGTCAGTGTTCCAACACAAATGAGTTTTGCTCCAATAATCACAACATATCCCAGGTGGAACATACTGGAAATGCCTAGAACCAAAAATTATCCAAACCTTTTGAAGATTACTATTTGCCCTAGATTTGCCACATAAAAGATTAAGAAATAAGTTGATATTGACAGGTGCATTTTTCTAAGACTGAAAGGAAAGGAAGTTTTTAAGAGAAAGAAACTTTTTCTTACTTCAGACAGAAGTAACCTATTTCAATTTTATCAAGAACCTATTTCAATATTATCAAGAAAAAAGAAAATCTTAACTAGTGTTTCCCAGCAATGCCCAGAGGAATTAGAATTTATAAATGAACATGTGGCTTGATTACCACTTCTAAGCCAAAAATCATTAAAACTTAAATTTAGATCCAGTTTTTTAAATTCAGATGTTAGTTTTGGGACTGGAAAAAAAAATTAGAGTTATCTTTGTTACATGAGCTTAACCATGCAAAGTTATTTCAAACCCAGCCTAGTAGGAGTAAATTATGCTATTTAAATACAGTTTAAACCATATAATCTATTACAAGCTTTTGAAGCACTAGTTTATGTAAAATTTATTCCAAATCCCTCAACCATCACACTAATAGAGAAACTTAATGCCCTGCAATGTCTCCAGAAAACATTTCCTTATTCCCTCCAAGTAAATAACCACACCTATCTTTACAGAACACCCTGCACCAGAGCATCCCTTCCTTTCTCAAGGCAAGAGTTTTGATTTCAGCCTATTGGAGATCTTATTCTCCAATCATATGGGCATTTGTGGTGATTAGTATTAATTTTTTTTTTAATTTTCTGAGGCCCTTGAAGAGTTGCAGTGTCTCATTTTCTCTGTAGGCACATAGTGCTGACTGGTAATGAGAAGGACAGGTTTGGCCCTTCTTAGCATTAATAATTAGAGCTTTGCTTAAAATACCTCATCACCAGATGATGTTAAGAGGAGACAAGATGTAATTCTCATTTCTTATTTCACACAAAACGTGAAGTGTATTGTTAATTTTAGGTGCATACCCTCCTATAACAGGTTTACAATCCACCAAATGTAACACAAAATATCCCAGTGCTTAAAATTCCTGTTTTTTTTCAAACACATTGAAGTGTGATTGAAATATTAAGAAGAAGACATCAGAGGTGAAAAAGGCTGTACAATTGATACAATAGTAAAAAATAAAAGTACACCTTAAAATAAAATACCAAAATGCTTTTGCATGCATAATTTAATGAAAATCCTATTCAATTTCACTGAATTTTATGCATTCAGTAAATCTACCATGGAAAGGCCATAAGTCAAAACATTTTACCCGAATGTTTCCAATAAACTTGTCATATAAAGTCAGGAATAATATGCCTAGACAATATCACAGAATTGTTTCAGTGCTTTTGAGTCAGGCCAGATCTCCAGGTTTATTTGTTTTCTCAGAGGAAAGAAAAAAAAGCAATTCAGCATTTCTCAGAAATCATAAACAAGTAAATGTCCTTGCATAATAACAATAAAAAAGTAGTTAATGTATTAATGAAGTTGGGTTCCCGTGATATTTCTTTAAAGCAAAGCCACAGCTATTGACCATTCCTCTTCCCTAATTATGACTGTTGAAAAATGGGAATTAGGAACAATGTCATATTTTTTGAATCACATGTAGTAAAACAAGCACAGTTGTGTGCAATCCAAATAAGCCATCAATAGCTGGATAGAAGGAAATCATTGCAGTTGGACTAAAAGGACAGGTGAGGATTTCCTCTGAAGGTTGCTTTCTGGACAAAACTTCCTTGAGGGTTAGACTAGATGTTAAAGGATTTGTTAAAAGTCCCTTCCAACCCAAACCATTCTATGATTATTTAAGAATAGAAGTATTTTTCACAGATTATGAAAGGTGAAATAAATCAACAACAGACACAATGTTCGGAAGCATTGTCACAACAGAGGAATGTACCAAAATTAGAAGAACAGAGGCAGCCTTACACTTGGAATACTGTGCTAAAATGCAGCTAAACCAGCTGGAAACCACAGAGGAGCCCCAGACATTAATTCATGATGACTTGATTTGGCCCAAATGCGGAGTCTCTTACTTCCATAACTTCCTCAAGACACCTCACACCACTCAGCGGGCACCAACAGACTCTGACTGACACAAAGCCATGGTCGTTCAGCTTTGTATTCACCTATGGTATATCTTTCCCTCAAAACATACTCCTTATTTGCTTTTAATTGCTGACTTTATAGTTCATTTGTGGGGGACACAGCATTAATTTAGAAAAAATGGCTTAAGTAACTGAAGTTATTTGCCAGTTTATTGACAAACTTGGAGTTAATGATGCAATTTGAAAGACCAAGTCTCTTCTGTGTGTAGGGATTATGATCAAATAAGAAGTGAAGTACTGAATAACAATAACAATGACTGGGGTTAAATGACTGTAAATTGTTCAGCTAATTAAAAATAAACAATGAATATACCAAATCAAAGACTGAGTGAATCAATCAATGAATCAATAATAATTTGCTCCTGAATTTTGAAATTATCAAGTCACTGAATTAAAACAGAGAATAAATCAGGAAGCTGACATAAGGAAAAAATGTCTTTTTAAAAACCCCAACAATTCATGCATAGAGATACTGCTGGAAGATGTATTACATCCCTTGCTTCAGAAAACATGAAAGCTAAAGACCTGTCCATCTGTCTCGGTTCTGCCCAATAACTAATGCCTTGTCTGCTACTATGGCCTTGACTTAATAGTAGAAAAACTTGAATGTTCATTCTTAATGTAGCTCTTTTACTCAGGGAGTTTACCCAAAAGGGCAGCTAATTGCAGAGAAATAATGAGATTTAAGCACTTCCTCTTCATTCAAATGCTAAAATCTCACTGCAGCTAAAATGAGTTTTTCCTCCTGCTTCCTTCACAGAAATTAACAGAAGTCTTAAAAAATAGAAGTAACTACTGAAAAATTAACAACTTTCACAATTCTTTCATCTTAACTACATGAATTTAGACAGCAGCCAGCATGAAATTATAAAAAACCTCAAACCAATAGAAGAACAGGACAAGTAGATGTTTAAGATCTGAGATCCTGCTTGTTGTTGTTCATGGAAGTTGTTAGGTGCAGGTTCATGGGATCCTGTGCTGTTGCTCATGGGAGTTGTTAGGTACAGATAGGAGGAAGACCTTGAGGCCAAGATGAGAGTGGAGCCAGAAGAGGCAAAGAACATAGGAGATGCATGATCAAGCAGGAGTCTAGGCCAAGAAAATGAGAAAAGAAGGCACTCGCCTAAAGACTAAGGCAAGAGAGGATCCAGAGGCTGAGATGAAGATTGGCCAACTTTCTACCAGTCTAAATTCTACCAGGAAAGAGTGTGGGCCAAAACCCAGACATGATTAATGGAACAGAACCCAGAGAGACACTGTCTAAAAAAGCATCAGACACCTTTATAGATGTGGATGGGAAATTTACTGTGATTTTTGCTTAGGAATTTACACTGCAAAATATAACCTCACTCAGACTGCCTTCTTATTGTCTATCAAAATTGTTGTTCCCTTAAATCAGACTTGAGAGATATATTGCCAGTGGAGCAGTCCACAGAGACACACACGACTGTGGCCTCACTGTGAATGCTCTAATACGCACTCAAGCACAATTCAGTTTTTTTAAAAGTCTGTAAGGAAAAGCACAGAAGGGCATATAATCTTGAATGTGCCAAATAATCTTTTTGCTGTAACTTGGAGTCATTGCTTGTAGGCAACTCTTCCCTGACGTGTCAGGCTCAGAGTTGAACCAAAAGAAAGCACAAAGTACAGCTACAAAGTAGGTCACCCAAGGTCCTGAGGGATTATAATGCCTGATAAACTGCACTTGGGTGGAAGCACCATCGTGGTATGTGTCAGTAATACACCTCCTGTATCATAAATACCCATGGCTATCTCTTAATGGAAACAGCTTTTATTGAATTCTAGGGAGTGCTGAGGATAGCCCTCTTCCTGCTACTCTTATACCAGACCTTGACATAACTCATTTATCTAGTTTAAGAACCTCTAGCAGGAGATAATCCTACATTTACTGCTCCCAATTACCAGCAGAAACAATCTTGGGGACTGACTTCTGTGGTGAAAAGCAATGGGCTTTTGACAAAGGAGGTGCTGAAGAATGAGTCCACTTTTGGGATAAGAAGTTCTTGATAGAATACAGGTAGATTAGCCCTCTGAATTAGATAAATCTTAGAAACTGCAGGGAACCCATGTATTTGCAGAGAGATGATGAACAGCAGAACTCAAACCTTTTCTCCCTTCCTGATGATAATACCAAAAATAGAAAGACACTTAAGAATCAGATGCAATGTTAACCTTGCCAAGGGGTAGAAAAATGGGCTCTCAGAGTCCCCTATGTCTTGAAAGAGTCCCCAGAAAGGGGAAGGCTGCCAGACTGCAAAAGAACAATATAGATAATACATCCTCAGGCCATGGGATTTGTGAATTCATGGGACTATGCTGAAAAAGCTCTGGCTAGAGTGTTACTCAGAGAAACTGAAGGGGGTCCTGATGCAAAGGGGCTCTCAGGACTTGGAACTTGGCTGGTGCTCAAAGTATGACACATTCCAGACAAGGAGCTGAAGACTCATGGCCTCTAGCCCTTCCAGTCAGAGGAAAACTCCAAAAGCTGCTTGTGCAGCATTTTTTTTGAGTTTAGTCTCATTTTCCTGAGAAAATGTTTCTTTCTTTGGCAAAACACGCATAACACAGTGCATATGTTCAGCCACTCTAGATGGAGGCTGGTGGTTGATGACAACACAACAGAACAAAAAAAGATAATCAATGAAACTTTTATGGCCAAGGCAAACCAGTAAGTGATGAAACAGAAACTACACTGACAAGAACAGAAGTGCTACATAGGAAATGTTACATCTGTCTTGAGCCACTGCTGACAAAAGGAAATGAGAAGCACCACAGTTTTTGAATGGCAGTCTTACAAAGAACATTAGAGAAAGGAATGTTTGAGAAATAAACTAAAATATCACAGAAGTCAACAATCCTTCAGTCAGGCATGATTTGGCATAATTATCCAGAAATTTAATGAGAGTAGAAGGTCCACTCTGCAGAATTGAAAATGTCACTTTAAGTAATTTTAATATTGCAGAACTGAGGGTTTTTTTTATTCTGAACATGTACATACTACATCATATCTTCCCTCTGGACATTTTTCAAACAATTTTTAATTCTAAAAATCTGAAAAAAAAACCACCCACTTTTTATTATGTCATCTGCTGTTACAACTGGTCTTCCAGTATTAAATTTAATTTAAAGTCAGAATTATTTATGGCAGAAATGTACATTTTTATTTTTCTGTAAATTCAATGTTAACTTGCAGTGAAGTCTAGTAAGAGATGGTGATACAATTGAGAAGAAGAAATGGAAATTCTGAGTGAAGTTGTGTAGAAATCTATTACCCAAGTAATTGTCTGCTGACCTGGGGTTTTTCATATTTTACTTCTATTGTAGCTGTAAAGGTTAAAAGAAGAAGTGGTGTTTTTCACTCCTACAGGAAAACAGTGTCAGCCAAAATATTAGACTACTCAGTTGAAGCCTGAAATGAGAAATTAAATACACTTTCAACATGGACATCTGGGAATCGAGTGTACTGCTACAGAGATGAATTACTTCTGTTTCTCTCAAGAATGCAGCAAGAAAAAAAAATGACACAAATGCTACCATTCTTGAATAGCCTGTTCAGTAGACAGAGAGGTCTTCTCTTCCAGCCTTCACTTTCTCACTAAAACATGAAGATGCCAAATATAAATTAGAAGTTTGGATATTTTCTCTGAACGGGCCTTATTCTCATTCAATTTTTATGTCTTTTAAAAACAGTGGGTCAAACAGAACAAATACCTCAAACTACTTTCTGCTTTTTTCCTTTTTTTTTTTTTAATTTCAGCTGAAAGATCAAGTTCCTGACAGAGAGTGATGCATGCCTTAGTTCTGTCTGTACTTTAAACCAATCCTTTTTAAGATGGAGTTCAGCTAGTGTATGCTACATCTGAGCACTCTGTTCTGCCATGCTGATTCTTGCAAGCCACTTTTTAAGTTTCAGTGTACATATGAACCAGAAATTCAGAATCAGATGTAATATTTAAGTACACCTTTTATGTACTTTAAAGCTTCTATTAATTGCTCCCCTAAGTTTACTCCTTATTAGGCTAAAGAATTCTACTTTTCCAATGTTCCCACAAACATCATGGTAGACATCATGGTAGATGTCTAATCATGAAGTGTAAAAAAACAACAACCCCACCACCAATTCTTTGCCTACAGAGAGATTATCAAGAGGCCAAAGCCAGGCTTTTCACAGTGATTCCTGAAAAGAAGAGAGATAACAAGAATAAAAGAAATAATAGAAATAAATAATAGAAATAAAAGGCATTAAGACTGAGTAAGGAGCAACCTTACCATTCTCACCATGAGGCCAAACAAGTAGCAGAATGTGCTGACCAGAGTGGTCAGCTGAGCATCCTTGGAATTTTTCAAAACTCAACTGGATAAATCACTGACCAACCTGGTTTGTCCTTCTAGTTGATGCTGCTTTGAGCAGAAGGCAGGGCTAGACATTTTGAGATCCTTCCAACCCAAATTTTCCTCCAGTCCTAAAAATCACAAGGCTTCCTTTTGAAGAGTCACTAAAACTCTGAAAAAAACCAGGTGTATCCAATGCTATTTTGTGATGTTCACAAGTTTAGCATGTAGTGCTTTTTTACTTAACTATAACCCAGTATATTTACCATTCATGCATGAAGTTGCATTTAAACTGTCAGACAACTATATGAAATGAAATGGGTTTTCTGAGCTCTTATTTTTGTTCCAGGGAAGGCTAGAAAAACAAGAGCTGAGTAAACAAAAAAAGCCCTACTCATAAAGAACTCTTTGGACATCTTATTTGTCCCTTAATCTGCCCTTTATTGCTTGCCAGTTGCATTTTTCTTTACATTTAACAAGCTCACTTGCAAGGGCAAACAAGTATTCTCCTAATGATGTTCTGATGGAAGAAACATAATTGCACACCATAAAAACTTAGTAGCTACTTTAATTGCTCCACAAATTATCTTTAAGTGCTGTGGATGATTTATAAAAGCAAAACGTTCCCCTTTTCAGCAGCTAAATAGACCTGACTGGAAACTTTCAAGAAAACTTTTTTTTTTTTTTTTTTGTAGAAAAATACCCACCAGACAAGCCTATTTTTCAAGGCAGTTTTAATTAAAAAATAACTTTTGCTGAGTAAGTTTTCTTAAATTTAAGTAGAATTTTAAATCAGATTTAAAAATACCAAGTAAATGAGATTTTAATCACACCAAGAATATCCAAGTTGTAAGAGACAGAGAGATAGAAAATTTGTAAGCTAAGGCAGACAAAATGATAGAAACAGATTCAAGACCTTTATTCAACCAGACTGCAGAGAAGATAAAAGCTTGAAATTTGGTCTAGGTGAGGGATTTTTCTTGGTTGAAGGTTTGTCTTTTCTACTGTACTGGAAGGAATTTAATGTGAAAGAAAAAAAATTCAGTAAATCAAGTTTTTGTTTGCTGATGAGCCCTATCTTCAAATAACACTTAGGCAGCTGTGAGACAATAAGAAAACACAAATACTTGCATAATTACAGCAATTTCCACAGTTCTCATCACCTCAGCATTTTATAACAGTAAATGAAGTGGCAACTTTGATACAGAGCTGCATCATTTTTAGACAGAAAATACTGCTGAAAGAACTATGAAAAGATCAACATTTTAAAAAGTGAAAACTGTTTCTCTACAACAAAGCTCTACACTAATTAGGCCATAATTTAATGAGTAGGAAATGGAAATCAGTGAGGCATTAGGAAAGCTTTTAGAAACAGACAAACTTTCTAACTGTTCCATCAGAGGACTACATACTGCTATAATTGCAGCTTATGTTTTCAAAGAGGTGTATACTAGGGGTTCCAGCTCATTAATGAAAAATGTTTGTTTCTATAGAATTAATTGTTGATATGTCTAAACAACTTTGAGCTGAACTTAATGCAATCTGATATGCTGAATGAAATCCTTAATTATTCTCACTTTATTGAGCCACTTGCAGTCTAAAACCTTTTCAAACACAAAGTACTGGAACAATCTTGCTGTACACTTATGTTGGATATAATTATTTTCTGAATGAGACAAATCGACTGTGATGTGAAACACACCTACAGAGTTTAAGCTGGAATTATATACAAATGCTAAAACAAAACAATCCTGAAAGGTAATAGGTAACAGGAAATCTAGAAATCCAAGTAAGCTGTGCAAACTTTGTGAGCATAAACTTTATGTGAGAACAAACACTTATGGATAGCAGATCTCTAATCTCTAACAACTGCTACTGAAAAAAAAAATCAAACTTAGAGGCTTTTCTTCTGTGCCCCAGACGTGTCTGAGGAGACAATGACTGCAGAAACATCTCAAGTTTCAAACTGGAGGCACCACAGACAAAATGACAAACATATTTTAAGAAGAACTCAGAAACAGCTGCTTATAAGGTTTAAACCAAAGATGAAGCAACAATTCAAATCATAGAAGTTTCAGTTGCTATGGCATATCAATAGCCATTAATATGTTTGCATAATTTATTACAAAATTACAGCACGTAAAAGAAATAAGTCTAAAATAAAATTAAATATACAAGTAAGGTATATATAAAACATAAGTATATATGCATATACACTTAAAACCAGAAATAAATCCAGTCTATAATTAAAAAGTGAATGTCAAATCTAAGATTCCAATACCAAAAAAAAAAAAAAAAAAAAAAAGGAGAAACTGGTGAATTGCAGAAATTATATTTCATGCAAAGTGAGGACTATCAAAATTTCATAATTCACAGAATCACAGAATCACTGGGTTGGAAGAGACCTTCAAGATCATCCAGTCCAACCCCTGCCCCAACACCTCAACTAAACCATGGCACCGAGTGCCACATCCAGTCTTTTTTTAAACACATCCAGGGGTGGTGACTCCACCACCTCCCCAGGCAGACCATTCCAGTACTTTATCACTCTTTCCATAAAAATTTTTTTCCTGGTGTCCAACCTATGTTTCCCTTGGTGCAGCTTAGCACTGTGTCCTCTCATTCTGTCAGCTGCTGCCTGGAGAAAGAGACCGACCCCCACCTGACTACAGCCTCCTTTCAGGGAGCTGGAGAGAGTGCTGAGGTCACCCCTGAGCCTCCTTTTCTCCAGGCTGAGCACCCCCAGCTCCCTCAGCAGTTCCTCACAGGGTTTGGGCTCCAAGCCCCTCTCCAGCCTCATTGCCTCCTCTGGACACGCTCAAGCATTTCAATGCCCTTCCCAAACTGAGGGGCCCAGAACTAAAAACAGTACTCAAGTTTACAATTCTAAAGCAAATTTTTCTATCAGCACTTTCAATTCATTGCAGATCCATCTTATGCTCAACCTTTTTTCTTTGAAATCATTCACAAGTCAAGTTTGTGTGTTCACAGTTTTTGTCTTTGTAATTTACAGAGTTTCTGTGCTAGAGGAGGATTATCTTTAAAATTTTGGGCAATCTGAAGACTTCAATATGTGAAAGTTGTTACTGGGTGTAGCTGGCCTCAGTTTTTAGAATTTAAAATGAAATTTTCAAAATCTGCTTACTTCCATGTCCTAATCTCATGAAGCTAATTGGTTTTGAAAAAAAATTCTGTAAAACCAGATAAAAATAGAAACAGAATTCTTCTAATAAAGTCTAGATAATTCTAATAAAGTCCAGAATACATTCGTTTCATTACAAGAAATCCACTACTAACTCTAATGTATCTACCTTAATCTCAACATCTGTAAATGAAAACTTGCCCCTCCTGCTTTCCTGATGATATCAGCACTGTAAAGGTTAATCTTGACAGTGCTGTGAAGAGAAATCTACATACATAACATAACATAACATAACATAACATAACATACATTCACAACAATCACAATCACAATTTTATCATAACTCCTAATGAATGAATTAAAGCTGAAGAAGTCAATATAACTTACACTATTAGACTTTTTATTTTTTATTGTTTATTTACTTTCTTAATTTCTTGCACACTACTGAATCCATCTTCACTTTCAGCTTCTCTCTTTTGTAATAATTCAGCTGCAGCTATTTCAGGAGAAAGCCTTTATTGAAAAACGGGTACCTCCTATTGCAACTTTTTGAATTGTTACAGATTTTTATAAAAGTTTCTTTTTTCCATCATATACTTTGAGGCTCTATTCCCACTAAAGCTATCTTTTTGAAGGTCAAACCAAGATACTCTTATTTTCTGAGTGATTTACCCTCCCCTGAGTCTTAATTTCTTTACTGTCAGCTGCTCCCACTTACAGTTACTATTTCCTTCAGGATGATAAACACTGGAGTTGATAAATGGGTAAGATCAGTGGTGTTATCAAAGATTTAAACAGCTGCTGGAGATGGAATCTGAATATATAACAGGACTCTTAGTGTTGATGATTCCCCCCCTCTTAAGCCTGGCTTGTAGTCCTCTACCTTGGGGACCTTATGTGGACTGTCATTTAAATTTCCCCTTGCAAGCTTGCCCGTGGCTCAGATATGCTACTACTTGAGCAAAAAAACCAACAGAAGCAGCATTAGCATCTCTCTCTGCAGAGAGCTATCCTGGAGTGTATTGTGGAGGATGGTGATAGGACTGACAGTGTTCGATACTGTCAGAAGTGATCTGCAAGAAGGAGCAGAGATTTTATTAGTGACACTCTCAAACATCGGGAGGGCATAAGTAGAGACCTTGCAAATCACAAATGTTGCAGAAATCAATCAGAGGAATAAATAAAACACAGAAAATTTCAATTAACAGAAAAAAACCAATGTCCCCAGGAAGAAAATAATCTCGTATATACTAGTGATTTCAGCCCATGACAGTATCTTGTCTCCAGCTGCTGATTTATGCTCTAGCTGTCACATGCTACCTGCTTCAGAATCACAGGCACTAGCTCTACTTTTCAGGAATCAATTTACTCTGACTTCCCTTTGTTCTCCTTCCTGGAAGTTCAGGCCCCATGGCTTGTTACCCATCTAATGCTCTACTCCCCTGCTACCTCTAGGACTTTTCCTGACACCCTCTGCAGATCTGAGAACCTCTGCTGACATTTCCTTTGGGGTAAGGTGATATTTAAAGCAAAGGGCACAAACTCTGCAGTGGAATTGGTAAATACACATAAGTAAATAATAGGAAAAGCATAACACATCTACACAAATTTCTGGCAACAGTCACATCTGTGCAAAAAACATATTTCAGTTTCTGCATGACCTTTGAAACCTGAGGACTTTGTCTGTACTGGTGAATTAGAGAGTGTCAGGACAGAGAGGTTAAATCACCTATTGCTGAAATGTCAGACTGAACAGGGATCACTGATTTTCCACACTTGAATGGGTGACCCACCTAGATACTGCATTAGAAGAACACACAAATATTCTCACTGCTGCCTTCTGGGGCCACCTTTTGAACCAGGAGACTGCAAATGCATTTTGTGAGAAGCCCTACAGGTCATATTGGCTTAAGATAATTCTTTGATAAATCTGTGTGGTGAGTGATGCAAATAGTACAGGATCTATAACAAGAAGAAAATGAAAAAGAGGAAGGGGAAAGAGAAAACTGTTAAGCGTGCAAAGAAGAAAGGAGAGCCCAGGAATCAGTAAGGTTGCAGACACACTTACTTTTTCCTGACTGCAGCTGAACTGTCTGAAAAGGCCACTTCCCAAAATTACTTCTGGACTGGTGCCTGGGATCATGGCAGCCTATTGAACTGATCTTCTTCATACATCAAAACCATCTCAGTTGAAATGAAGAGCACATTTGTGCCAGACTGAGCCATCCTAACCAAACACCAATACCAGTGTGATCAGAGATTGGTTAGAAGAGTTTAGCCACTTCTTCCACTGAAAAAAAAAAAAAAAACCAAACAAACCTCCATGTCTAAATGTTAATGCACAAACCTGTCCAGTAGAGTTAGTGCACTTAAGTGTCTAATGTATCTAGCATGATGTACAGTGTTTTTGTACAAGCAGCTGCAACATACTGAAGGAAGATTGCAATTACACAAAGCAGACCAAGTACAGTCTCAGCTAGAATTACCACTCACCAAGCAGAATAACGTTATCAGAGAGTTATTATCAAATCAGTTCAGGATATCAACACAAATAATGCTGCCTGGAAAGACTGAATCAATAGGGGAGAGCATAGAGAGTTAAATGAAAGCCAGTGAAGAATGTAAGATCTGTCAGGGACGTGGAATATTAAATGGATGTATTCCTGTTTATCAACACTTCGTAGCACATTACCAAGACAACATGTAAAATGTTCTGATATATTTATCAGCCTGGAAATCAGTAAGATATTTTTTCACTTATAATTTCTCATCTTCCTTTAAAGTGCTACTGATGTGAATTCAGTCACTGAGCTTTAAAGTGGATTTGATGGTTTGGTTATAATAAGCCCTTTTCTTCAAATGTTTTTGAAAATAATCCGTCCAGAAGAAATACATAAAGCCCCCCTAAAAACTACACAGGCTTCTTCATCAGCATAATTTATAAGGTTTTTGTCTTTTCTGCACTTTGGGACAAGCTATGGGAGCTTAGGATTCATGTTTCTGCTTTTCTATTAATTCCTGCATCATGGGTGCATCCTGAAATTAAAATTAATAAACCAGGAACAGGAACAAAAAAACCCACTCTAAGTTACCCAGAGTAAAGAATATAGAATCTAACCCTTAGTTAGGTCTATGTGGCTGCAGCCACCAAAACAGAAGTGAAGATTTTGCAAAAATAAAATAGGTAAGAAGACCTTGGGATTGTTTCATTTTAAAGGTGATCACACAATTTCAGAATTTCTTCCTTCTCATTAAATGCCAACCAGCTCTCACTGTATGGGCCGCCTAAGCAAGGCTGAAGACATGAGGGAAGGTGTTAACAGTAAGGGTAGATGTGGTATTGGTGTGCAGTCTAGACACAGAACACAACAAAGCCTTTCAGCCATCAATATTTTCCCTTGTTAAAAATGAAACCCCTTAGTTTATTTCAAAATAGCCATAAGGGAACTTAGTGTGGAACAGGATCATTAACTTAGCAGTGAAATGATTTGTGTACAACCTGCCTCCACCACCTTTTTCAGCTTTACTAAAAACTAATGAGTGGAAAAACCAGAAAGTGTCAAAAATAATTCCGGGGAGATACACGATTGGCACATATTTCTTTAACTTATTTGTTTCACTTACTGCCTTAAGTGATTTTAATACTACAGCATAAACAGTGTTAAGTAGATTTTCTTTCTCCTTTGGAGCAAAAACTAGAAATGCCAAACAGAATCCTAAAGTTTCAGTCTGTTTACTTCTTACAGTTTGGGATGTCAATTTTGTTTTATATAATCATTAGGAAGAAAAAAGTGAAGTTGAGTATGCTCCTCAGGAGTATACATTAATGTCACACGCTGGTGTTTGCAATCATACCTTAGTCCAACAAGGAATTTGTAGTAGTATCCACGTGGAACAGGCTTCCTTTGTGCTTCTATTAGCTTCTAATATATGAGTAGACTTTTGACAGCTCAAAAAGTACAATCTGTTTTCTGAAAAGTAGAACAAATTGCTGCACTAAAAACCTACCAAAAAATCTATTACATTCTAATGGTGGTGGCCTAACATTTAAAGTGTTGCATAGTTTCTTATAAATTCTCTCTACTCACAAGAGCATTTTATATAAAAACAAAAAGAGAAAAACAAAGTCTCCTTTGAAATAGTTAGCATGTTTGCCTTAAGAAGTGATAACTAACAGAAAAAAAAATAATATCAAATGGGACATTAGCAATTTACATTGCCTAGTTATGAGGGGTTCCTTGATTTTTTTTTTTTTTTTTTTTTTTTTTTTTTTTTACAAAACACACATGAAAAACCTGCAACTGACTCTTTATTTAGGAAACAGACTATGCTTAGTTTTATAAAGAAGACCTATAGTGAATTACCTGCTAAGTGTCCAGGTGTCTGCCCTGGCAATCCAAACCAGCTGGGGGAAACATTTTTCTTACCGACCATGCTCCCTCCAGCCTAACAGCAAGGACCCTGAAAGGCATGATTTGTTCATGCTGCTTGGACCCTTAGAAGGATGGCACACTGCTGAAGGATTTTAGAAAATTTCACTGGCACTTGCACTTTCTGGGAGGTCTCATCAAAGTTTATCTTTTTGTTTCTTTTTCTCATCTGTCTCATTTCCATGTATTGCGAGGATAAGACAGACTCAGAGTAGAGTTAATGTGGAATTATCTCAGCCCTTAGGATTGTTTTTGTGGATGGCTACTAAAATAAATTGAAAGATCAGCTGAAAAACACTCCGTTGTTTTTAAGGTCTGAAGAACCTTTGATAGGACTCATTAGACATGAATGAGGAGTACCAGTGAGGTACCACTGAGGTACCAGTGAGGTATCTTGAAATCCTGTAAAAGTCCTGAAAACAGGTATTGAGAATTCCTGTGTGCTGTCTTCTTTCCACCCTCATCCTATTCCCTCCAAAAGAAAAGAGTTCAAAGGAGTCAGTCTCTAAGAAAAATAGTAAGCTGCAAGATTAATCTTCCATTCATTCTTTTTCTGGTTCAAGATGTATTTCCTGATCTCTGGTTCAAAAGACAAAGCTCAGAATACACAATGGCCAAAAGTAACAACTTTGCAGAGGAAGACAGAATGAAGAGCTGTAAAGGTCAGAAATAACCTGGTATCTTCATCAGATAACAAAAGGTGTAGTATAGAAGTATGTTCACAGCCTTCTGTAGTTTACAGCTCTCCTTCTGGTCAATTCTTTATGTCAAAAAAATAATAAAAAATTAGGCTGACACAATATTTTCTTGCATTCAGCAGAAACATAAAGTAAATGCTTCACTAAAGCAATGGAGCACATTTATTTTGCAAGAAAACAGATTAGGCTCTGTATTTGCCTTATAATAGTACCTTTGCTTTCAATGTTTTATCTTCTTTCAGAACACAGAAGTCATTTACAGGAGTTTAAATGTCTGTTGTTTTCTCCAGAGATTTTACTTCATAATATTCCTCTGACTGTACAAGCTCAGCTGAATACATCAAAGAGTACACTTATGAAATTTGTAGGTGTCATCATGCTGGGGTCAGGGGAGCTCAGCCACTCTGGAGGACAGAAATGAATTTCAGTCTCCAAAGGCTGGAAAGAAAGTCTTCAAAGAATATCACTAAATTCAGTAATTATAACTGAAAAAAAAAAAAAAAATCCCTACACTTTAATAGAAGAAAACCAGAAACAGCAGCTAACAAAAGAAAGAAAGAAAGAAATTGCTGGGATGTCTTAGTGGAGCATCATTGCTAAAATCTGTAGCATACAGTTTCTCCTGTATGTGCTGGAGAAATTCTTAATGAATGTGTGGGTGCTGCTTTTTAAACTGCATGTACTGAACAGCTGAATTCTGAAAGATGCCAGAATTGGCCTATGTCACATGAATCACTGGCATTTATGAGAATAAGCAAAGAAAAAAGGTTGTTCCCTTTTAAAGAACCCCAAACAAAGATCTTGTCTGGAAAATATTTCTGTTCACTGGGGGATGTTACTGGTTTGCAGGGAATGTTTCCTTAAGTATAATTTGGAAGACTGTCCCAAACATGAACTCAAGTCTGGTAAGCAGGTGATATGCAAACAGTGCTCTTATCAAGGAGGAGCCTTTCTTCAGTATAACTATTGTAAGGGTGGCATAACCCCTAAAAATTCAAGATGAATTTGAAATCAGCAAGTTTAGAAGAAACCATACTGAAAGAATGGCTTAATTAAAGCAAGACTGTAAACTAACTTTGTTTGTTCAATTAAAGAAGCAGGTGCAGACTAAGTAAATTTACTTATATGCAAAACAGGAAAAACTAAAAGATAAAGAAGGTGAAACAATTTACATAAGGGGAGCTGATTTAATAACTGCCTAAGTGAAACAGACCATCTGGATGAAGTTGCAGAAATTGTCGCAAATCAAGGCAATTAAGAACTGCAGAACAGAAAAAAAACCCTTACTGGCATGTGACAGACAAAAAAGCACAATCCAGGAAAGCTAGAAGTATATAGCTACTGAAACAAAAAATCAATAAAACTTCTTTGAGTTCTAAAGGGAAACATACATACATGAACAGCTGCTCAGGAACGAAAACAAACACAACAAACGTCCTTTGCTTTTCCTGTGTTTGTACATAGCATTATGAATAATTAAAAATACTTTAAAACTCACCCTTCTCTTCATTATTAAACTGAAATACAATAAGATGCTAATGTTAGTGTAGTCCTCTGATTTTACCTGACTGTAGTTTTTAACTACTTCTCTCTCAAGCTGATCACTGAGACTTGCACTTCAGGAAGGACCAATGCAAAGTGTCCAGCCTGGGAAGGAAGTCTCCTTTTCAGTGATACAGTTTGGGAGTGCCTGGCTGGACAGCATTTGTGCAGGCAAAGCTCCCGGGGTGGGCAGTAAACTGACTGTGAGCCTGCAGTGTCCGTGCAGTGTTGAGCCCCAAGGGCATCGTGGGCTGTGCCAGCAGGAGCACAGTTTAAGGGAAGGGATTACCCCCCTCTAATCAGCACCCGTTAATCTGCGGCTATTCTACTGCCCATTTTGGGCCCCCAGTAAAAAGATGTGGATAAACTGAATATTCAGCACAGGGCTATGAAGTGCCTGGGGCTCGAGCATCTGTGCTGCCAGGGGGGTTAAGGGGGCTGGGCCTGATCCGCTGGGACCCAACAGCAGCCTCCAGTGCCTATGGGAAAGGTATCAAGTGGACAGATCCAGGCTCTGGGAGGTGAAAAAGACTTAAAACACTGATCATAAATGAAGTAGCTGTATACCAGTAACTGTATACCAGTTCAGACTGTACACAAGGGAACATTTTTTCACCATGAAGACGGCCAAGCAAAAGAGCAGATCCAGGCTCCGTCTCCTAGCAGAGACTTTTCAATACCTGACTGAATGCTGAAATAGCATCAGACAACATTGATTTAACCAGCATTGATTTGATCCCACAATTAATGTTGATTGAAGCAGGGAGTTGGACTAGAGACCTTGAACTCTCCTCCAACCCAAATTTTCCTATGATCCTGTGAACATCAACTAATGTTGCATCGCAGTAAACTACAAACTGTATCAGACAGTAATGCTGATAACTGAATGAAAAAAATATTATTACAGGATTAAAATAAGCTACAACTCCACTTTCACTGTTACCAACATATATAAGCAATAATTTGTAAAATCAATAAATTATAAACATTATGAAAAGATTCCAAACTAAGTTTACAATAACATTATGACACAGTCTACTTCAAAATCCCACCCACTGCTGCCATTTAGTAGGCATCCAAAACTCTTCAGGGAATAGAACAGTCCAGCAATAGAATAAAAATTTATTTTCTTTGTCTCATAATTTTTTTTCATAAAACAAGACACTCTACCACAAAATTCTTTTTAAAACAGATAGAGACAGGCATGAAAGTCAGTAACCCAGAAAGCTACGAATGCGGCAGAACAACAAATTATAAAATCATAAACTATTATTAGGCTACTAATAAATAAACATTGCTAATTCAACCATATAAATATATAATTTTACTGTGTGTGCATATATATACATTTGTTTTTATAAGGCTGAACAATTTGCATTTGCAGAACAATAACATTTTGCCAACATCTAAAGTACATGTATTTACAGAAAAAGACACGTGCAAGCCAAAAGAAATATCCTTGAACTGTTCATTTTAAAACTCCAAGGGTAAATAATGTAAAACACTCCAGAGAACGATGACAGGTCAGACCAAATTATTTTCCGTGCTTCCTATTTAAGTCTATGAGATGTTATGCTCAGCACATCCAACCTTGAGATTGTTCTTTTGAGACATCCAATAGTCTACACTCAGCAAAGAGCACTTTCTCTGGATTTGGTATTCCCCTCTGGAGGCCAGAGAGGTAAAACTTGGACATGGTCAAACCTACTTAGTACATACTTGAAGACTCAGTTTAAACCTGCAGGCAGGTTTCTTGTAACCTGGTTGCAAATCCTCCAGGGACTATCTCAGTCATCCTGGTAATTTCAAAACTAAAGACAGTGATGTTTACTCAAATTACATCTAATAGTCATTGGATAAGAGCAGAAACTGTCTGAAGAGCAGGGATTTAAACCTATGATTTCCTACTCTAAAACATATAAGGTATCACAAATGTAGGGTTTAGTTTTCAGATTAAGACACCCAAATGCATGTTTGTGGCAGTGAGTTACATACCTAAGCTCATGCTATCATCACTGTTCGGCTGTCTAAGCGGACACTTTCAAGTGACAGTGCCACTAAATATGCTTCAGGGTATCAGAGGCATCTACATGAAGAGGGGAAATGCGACACAAGACTTAGAGAAGATCTGCAGTCCTTTGGGGCAGCAGCTGGATACCCAGACCAAAACACTTTGTTTCATAGATTAGGTATCTCAGCCACAAGGAGACATCTCAATGAAAAAGTCTACCTTTGCGCATTTTCATCTTGAGGCAAGTCCCATCTTAGTGAAAAATCTCCCAGAAACAACAGACAACAATCTGGTAAGTATTCTGATCACAGGGGTTGTTGCCCACACCAAAGCTGAGGTGTTCATTAATGTGGTGCACTGCCCTATTTGATTCTGCACTAAGCAGATAAGGAGAGCCCAGCTGACCAGCTAAGAGCACTTTTGCAGAGAGGTGAGTGCGTGCCTAGACTGCTGCAATGGCATTGCAAGGGGAGCTCTCACTCTGCCTCAACACTTTCAAAGCGGCACAACTGTTCCACATCCCTGTCACAGTGTAAGTGCCATGTAGTTGTCATCTCTGGATACAAAACCTTGTCTTTCTGCATGCTGTGAAAAAAAAAAAAAAACCCTCAGAAATCATGTCTCAAGTGAGCAGTTGCTTCAAAATTCACTAAGGATGAATATATTTCCCAAAATATCCATTGCTTTTTCAGTGGCCTAGAGAGCTTACTTGTGAGAAGGTGCTACGATCTGCAAAGAATAAAATATGTGTCCCTTTTTGCCTGAGTTGCTTTACTAACAACAAAAATATTTTTTGTCAATCAATGAGCAAGTATGGTATGCAATCTAGGGTTGAAACTTTTCTTTCAAATAACAGGCTTGAAACAATACACATTTTGCTGTTATAAAGATGCCAGTATCCTTCTGTGTTTTGTGTCTTTTGGTTACTTACTATATTTGAATGAAGC
The DNA here is from genome assembly GCF_024509145.1 of Vidua macroura. Classification (NCBI taxonomy): domain Eukaryota; kingdom Metazoa; phylum Chordata; class Aves; order Passeriformes; family Viduidae; genus Vidua; species Vidua macroura. Next base: position 83,141,837 of record NC_071573.1, read on the forward strand.
TTTTTTAAAAAAATTAAAAGGAAAATTATTATATCAATTAAATAATTGTTCACTTTGTTTATCCCTTTCCTTTTTGTTTTTGCAATCATGCTGTGGAGGGAGAAGGAAGAACTGATCCTCTACCAGAATGAAACAAACAAACAAGTAAAGCAGCAACAAAAAGGGCACAGTAGTTCCTGAGTGGCTACCAAACTTACACACTGATTTATTTTCTTTAGTTTGGCTAAACGTATCTGATTTTCTCATGTGACTAGTCAGGAACACTTGGTTTGCAAATCAAACATTTCTGATGGAAGAAAGCTAGAAGAAAGCATGAAACAAACATATCAAATAGGAAGTTTAAGAAACAGAACAGGGGCCAGTGTCTTAACTAAGAAACACTCTCTGGGGAGCCAATTCACCGTCAAAGCCACACGCTTTTTAAATACCAATGTATTTTACATATCTATAAAGCAGAGGTTTATTACAAAATGAATGCATTTAAATTAACATGATACTGGTGTTTAAAAGAATTTTCCTGACATAAAAATTGATTGACAAGTTCAAGGGGAAGGACAAGGACTAATGCTCAAAATGTTTTGCTTTTATAGTGAATATACATTTCTAGGAGACATAATAAAACTAAAATCTTATTTATCTAACAGAAAAAAGGGCAATTCATTATAATAGTTAGTCTTTAGATTTATCAAAGACTATTGTTCAGTTATGATATTGTTGAGCTCACACTTTAAAGACCTTTTAAGATAATTTCTGTTAAAATAAGTTACTTTAATTATTACTATGAATATAATACCATCACACAGAAAAAAAAACACCATTCAATATCAGATATGTAAATATACCAAAGGAGATTTTAGCAATATTCATTAATTTTGAACAGAAAGTTTAAAATAACTATTAAATGAGTTACACTTTTTAAGATTAAATCTCTGAAATCATTACTCAGAGTGAATTAGGTCTATTGTACCTAAAATTGTGCATACACAAGTAAACAGAAGCAGTATACAATGAATGTAAGAAAGGTACATACCGAGCACCAGATTTTATTTTGCTCAAGTAATGACTCATTTAATTATCAGTAACGAAGTCTGTCCTGTAAGATGTTTTACTGATAAGTTATCAGGTTTAAAATAAACATTTTTATTTCAACCAACCAGACACTGTCTCTAAATCACACAGTAGCTATACAACTCTTAAAGGAGAGGCATTACTCTCCCAGCTTGGAAGCTCTATACACATATTATGACTGTACTTTAAAATTCATAGTGTTTATTTTAAACAGCACCTGAAACAACTTTCTTTGTTTCATTTTCACTGTGTGCACAAACACCAACACACTTTTCTATTACAAGAAACAGCATTTATTGCAAATGGCACCTGGATTATTACATTTTTTCTATATTCAGAATTGGAAATAAATTGCATTATCTCTGAAATTGCTGTATAGAATAGTAGTTTGAAGTAAAGGTTTTTCAATAACGACAATATCCCTGTCTGGCTCGAAAATTTTCCAATGCAACCCCACAACAAATGCACGGTTAAAAAGTAGGCTGCTTGTTTTAATCAATTTGCATTTGACCTGAGTTCAAAAGAACACTCACTCTCCACAAATATAAAGAAAACAAAGGGAATTCATCTGAGAGATAAAGAATAACTTGATCAAGGTTCTTCAGAAATTTGATTTTTTCTTCTCCTCCATAGTCTGAGCTCGAACTGTTACTTTCTTCTGTCTCATTTTGAAGAAGTTGTTCCAGAATCATGCACAAAAGAAAAATATTCTCATACTGGGTGATGTCATACACAGACTGGACCTGGGAATGAAGAAAAATCAGTACATAAGTGGAGTGTGAAAACGCTTCTGCAGCCTAACATCTCAGATGACAGTTTAAGGTATACTGTTAAAATCTGCAGTATTATTTATATAATCAGGACACCTATACATTCAGTATGATTACTTCTAAAAAATGTTTTCCTTTTTGTGGTAACAGTCAAACAACTAAGACTGCATCACACTACCAAACAAAAAGTCAACATAACCTCCTCTTCATGAGAGTTTGCTTTACCTAATTATCCACAGGCTGTGACATACCATAGTGATGTACAGAGAAGCAACTACAATAACAGCTTTGTTTGTTTTGGGCATATAATTAGAGTTGGTGGATTTCTGAGAAATAAAATAACAAGCAAAAAAGAATTTTTACTCCTAAATACAGACACTCATCTATTCGAGTGACACCTCCAAAAAGCAACTTAAAAGTCCAAATCTCAATCTCAATAGAAAATGCACAAGCCAGGTCTGAGACACTTAAAGTGGAATATTCAGTTTGTCAAATAAGCTGGACACTGACCAAACACAAGGGCACTGACCAAACTAAAAAAATTTTAGAAGTCTTACAGCTTTATCCAATATAAATTTACCTGTCCTGTATCTAGAAACTGGAATTTTACACAGAAGCTTTCTGTATATAGGAAATAACCAGTAAGATACAAACTAAAACCTTGAAGAATTGTCCCTTTGGAATTAAATTTTGTGTCCTTAACAGCAAAATCTACCAATAATATGAGATTACCTTGTTCTGAAAAAGGTTGCAATTACAGTAGGTAGATGATCAGAACTGAAAGGTAAAATCATAGCTGCTAAAAAATTAATTATATATTTTAGAAAATGGACCAATAGCTCAGCAAATCTAAAGAACTGTTCAGACCTGTGGTACAAAGTCAGATGGGTCACGGCTTCAACATGGGTCTATGAAAACCATCAAATAATTTTCCTCAGTCTAGATTACATCCTGTAAGACTTTCCAAAGTGTGAAATCTATTATACAGTCATTGGTTTCACAAAAAATGTAAGTTATTTTTGATTCCACTAGAATCTAAGAAAAAGACAGCACTTTACCTTCTCCAGCTAAAAATGAAGAAGATGCTGGCTCAGAGATTGCTCATGTTGCTTTCTGAGATAGTAGTTACTAAACCTAGGATCTGTGTTGAAGCACTCTGGGGTAATGGTTTTCAGGTACCTCCCACCTCAGAGACAAAATTAAGACACCAAAGCCATCCTATTGCAAAGCCTCAATGTAGCAAAAGAATTTTGCTGAGTTTTCTAGAAATCTTGAAAATTAAGTTCATTACCAAAACATATCATCCCTAGCACTGCATACTCCTATTCTGTCTCTCTGGACCCTGCTAAGAAAAATGTACAGTTCAGAAGCTGTAGCCAAGAATTCAGTATTGACATTCTTATCAGAACAGACAGTGAAAAATGAAAAAGTATTACATTATTTAATAAAAGTATATTAAGTATTTGTATGTTTCTAAAGTTCAGTTCTGCCTATCAAACTGCCTAATTTGGGAAAGCCTCCTTCCAAATCACAGGTAATATGACAGTCTGTTTCTTCAAATATCAAGCATCCAACTCTAGGACAATCATGACTTTACACTGATTGTTTTTTGACTGTTAACTAATAGCAAGGAGCTTAATATATTTACTTTGCTTATTAGACTAAACTACAGCTTTCAAAGTTGCAAAAGTAAGAGTTATTAATGATTTACTGACTTTCTAGGAAATAGATGATTCTGAAGCCCTAGAAAGTCTGCTCCTAAGACTTTCAGTGGAGGGGTCATCTGACCAAACACAGGAACCAACAAGATGAGATAGTTCCTGTTTCAGCTGATGGAGGGAAGCAAGGGGTGGCCCACAGTTGTTTGAATGTAGATGTCTATTGCATTTCACATGCCCCAGGGTGGCAGCTGTAAGCCAGGAGGAGTACCTTAGGTCTGCTATAGATGCCTGAGTTTTTGCTACTGAGTAGTTCCCAGGGTCCTTCAGCATACAATTCATCCCACTCCAAACTAGAACCACAGATATACCATGTCCTGGAACTCTGCAGTGATGAAGTGTGAGTGTACCCAGAAAAAAATGTCTATGTAGAAACATAATAGGAAGTTCTATGCTCTTAGTTCCTGTAATTTGAAAATTAGATGTACAACACTATAAGCAAAAATTCTTTGTTTGACTCTCAAGTGTTGGCCTTGAAAATTCACTCCTTTTACATGAGTAATCAATATAAAATGCTTTAGAAAAGCAAATTATGTCACTTCACTTACTCCTGTAACCTCAGGCTCTTCCAAGCAGTTAAGTAATTGTGTTACTTTCAGAGGGTCTTAAAAGGTGCAACTAATTGCAGCTTAGTAAACGATCTGATTATAGATAATAGAATCCACAAGTTAACTAATTAGTTTCCTCTACAAATACTACTGCATTAAAGGAAAATTGCTTTAATCACACAGAAGTGACATTGAAGAGAAAGGGTAAGTATAACAGCAAGAAGAAAGTATTTTTTGAGTATTATTTTTCTAGAGACAAACACGCTTTGAAATATTGCATTATATAACCAAGGGGGGAAAAATCAGTCTAGAACATTTTCTAGCTCAAGGCTTATTAATAACCTTTCTAATCCATTTAATAATCTGAACAAAATGTGTCTCTATTTCTTTTGTTAGATGCCTTCTGTAGCACTGATTGATGCAACTACTACCAATACATATTTATGCTGCATAATTGGTAAAGGGATGCCTTTACTGTTCCTTAATGGTACAGAGTCAAATAATAGGCCTGTTAATCTTGCCCACCAATGTGTGTGTTTGGGTAGCTGTGCGTGTATGTGTACACACCAGAAAGTTCAGAGGGTGCATCTATAAAGCAAGTCTCATGTATATATATATATGCATATAGTAGTTCTACACAACAAAATCCTACATAGAACACTGACGTACCAATATAAACTTTAATCAAACTGGAAAGATGAGTGTTTAGAAAGTCATAAATTGACATTTCTAGATAGTTATTTTAGCAGAAAAGTATTCTGCCCAGATCTCCCCAATCCATTATATCCTTACAGTTTTGCTTCTTTTAATTTTTATCTTGCAAGTTTTGCCTCTTCCATTTCTTGGCAAACCTCTACTATTCACCAGGGTTATAACTTATGATAGCAAAGTATCTTTTTATGTTTCAAGAAATTCTAAGTAAAATTTCACTGAAACATCAAGTGGTAAAAGGTAGTATTTCTCCTCTTTTACGTGTGTATTTTTCCAAGAAGCATAAAGGGTAGAACAAAATACACAGTAAGAACTGCTACAGCTTGGCTAGTTTTGCCTTCCAATGGAAGCACAGGGGGCAGGAATTGCAGCAGCAGCAGCTCCTGGGCTGTGACTACTTAGTTAAGGAGCATGAAGGATAGAACAGAACCAAATCTGCCATCAAGTCATTTCCAGGAAAAATCCCCCATGGCCTGTCTGTCCCCTCCTTGGCAAGAAAACATAGCCACCAGAGAAGGTAGAAACAAGAGCATACATTTCTCTTGACACAGCCTATACCAATGAACACCATCTCAGCAAACAGCCCCAGTGCCCCTTGCTTCCTTGCAGGTGGCTACTACAGGCAAGTACACATGCAGACTGAATTCTGGGCAAGAAAATTAAAGTTCATGGGCCAGCAGGCCACAGAGCAAGTGGAAGCTGATGTCCCACAGGTACAGAGGACTTACCCAAACCACTTGAAAATGTCTGAAGGAGAGCAAGCCTGATAGAAAATGTCTGAGCTTGATTTACATGTTTCTAGAGACATACAATCCTGGGTATGCTGTTTAATAGACAATTACCCCAACTCTTTTTTTTGTCATTGATGGTTAATTTAATTTGCTGCCTTGGCTTTCTGGTAAGAGGGGATGCTCCATCTAGAGCTAAGAGGAAGGCGACTGAGACTAAACGAAAAGGAAGTGACATACTAAATGCAGTCACTGATGCTCACATAAATGAAAAACTTATTTCTGTGCTCACTACGCTTGCATATAGGAGGGAGACTGAAATGTTTTTTGGCATTTTAAAACTACACTTCTAATGAGTACATAATTATAACAACAAGTTCCTAAATGGAGCAATATTTGACAGCATCACCTTCTAAGAAAAATGTTTCTAAATCAGCATAATGAAAAACAAGAAAAAAAGTGACTGACTGGAAACTATCAACAAAGGTCACCATTTGGTAAATTTTGTGTTTATGAAGGGAATTCTGAAAACCTAAGTTTTCAGTAGGATCAACACTGTTTTAGTCTACTCATCCCATCTAGGTCAGAGGTTAATGGAAATACGTTTCAAGAATCACTGAATTGTTTCCTCAAGTCAATACACTCTCATTTTATGAATAAGGAAAATTAATTCTCACAGTGAATTCTATTCTTGACCCTTCAGTTTTCCTTTGAGATATCCCTATCCAGGTTACTTATTGCTGTGTTCAAGTGCTAAATACAAGACAAACATTTTTCAGAGTACAGTTAAGAACATTTGGATAGTAGGCATTTTATTTCAAAACAAGACAGAAATCATCTTAATCATCATATTCTTCAAACATGTAAATAACTTCTGATCATTAAAATTTACAAACCAAACAATATCCACAGTATACAACATCACAGTAGGACAAACGAGATTATCTATAATTGTTGTTTAATGCTTAAATAACATGCAGATATGAATCTCTAAAATATTTAAGGCAGGTATGTATGAAAGTCTTTACTAGAAAGATTTTTGTTCTGCTTCTAGTACTACTGTGTTAAGATAAAGGGTAATTACAAATTATCATGATGCAGGGTTCAATTTTTAGCTGATTAGCATGTCTCTTTAGAAGCTTTTTGTTTTGTGATTTGAAATGCCTATTTCCTGAACAACCCTCCCAAAAATCATAATCCTCATAACCATGTCAATTATTCACATGCCAAGTAAATTCAAACCAATATATGAACTCTTTGAGTATCTCAAACAAAATTCATATCATGTGAAATACCTTATATAAATTTCTACTCTCACAGCCCAAATTTTCAAAATATTTTCATCTTTTATTCCATAGGTTCTGAAATTCTGTCTTTACTCATGCTGAGTATCAATTTATTCAAAAGTAGATCCCTAAGTTTCAACTATTCTGCTTGCAGATCAGGATCAATTGTGACTGCAGAAAGGGTCAAGGAATTACCAACATTTGTAACAGCTAAATTCCAGAGGAGAGACCATCAGCTAAACTCTTAGAACAATTTAATCTACAGCATGTGCAGTCATTAGTCCTGAGTAAGATAGTGCCAGCACTTTAGAAGTCCTGGACTACCCCATGCTAGAGAGGTTTCAGAAGCAACAGTAAGAATCTTGCAAAAATAGTATATGTCCAGACATAATTATTTGGCATGCCTGGAAAATACTTTTGAGACAGTTTAAAGTGTTTATTCTCTTTGCTGTCTCCCAAGGGGAAGAGACTTATATCCCTGAGGCATCTATGCATTGTGCCTCTTAGCAAGGTCATCTGTTACTAGCCCTTAGTGTGACACACTGAATTACAAGAAATTCCCAAGGCATCTTAAGCAGTATTATTCTTATCTAGTAATACAATTTCTACAACATATTGTAAAACATTAAATATGTCAGCAGCAGAGCGCTGATGTTTCCCATTTTGGAGTAAGAATCACAATTGCCTTGCAAGCAACATAACGCAGACACAGAAAGCTTTAAAACCCAAATTTTAATCCCCTTTATCCAATTAAAGAAAGCTAAAATATAAATCACAAAGTTATCTCAATTGGAAAGAACAGCCAAAAAGTATGAATCTGTGAACTTTCTTAGGATAATGGGAATTTATAAACACATTTTATTCCAATCTACAAGGCATACACTTCAAATCTGACTTCTCACATATATGTTATTTTTGAAATTTATTCTAAAATTATAAAAATTAATTTTTCATAAGTTGAAACATGAAATATGTTTGATTTTGGTTTTGATTTTTTTTTCAGAAAAGGATCTGAAATAAAGATTGCGAATATATTTATTATAGTGTGGGTCCTTCCAAATCAAATGGGCTACTTAAGAGTATTTCTAACTTGAAAATGAAGTTAAAGATCAGACAATCACATGTAAAGTCTCTACCAGGAGAAAGCAATCAACAAAACAATCTAATAAAATTTCCCAGTTATTTACTTCAGTATTAGAGAAAGGGTTTTTTTTGTGGTTTGTGTTTTTGGAGGACTTGCCTACTTACAAGTGTAGGAGTACTACATGAAATAACCATATAATTGAAATAATACATGCTGTTTGTTGAAAGAAATTAGTAAGAAATTAAATTCTCATCCTGCAAGAAGTGTTGTAAGTGCAGCAAGGCCAGTGATCTAAGCAGGTCTTTAAAATAAACATCATATATGTAACATTTTTATAGGTAATAGGACACCAAGGTAATAAGACTAAGTTTTGAATAATAACAATAATTAAAATTCCTCCATTAATTAAATCATATCAGAAAACAATGATTGCTGAAAAATACAGCTACATTAGTTTCAAAGGATTTGATAGTTTACCTGTTTTAGAAAATGCACAAGAAGCTCTGAAAATAAATAGCAATCACATTGCTTTAGTCACTCCAGTACTGGGCAGGCAACCCTGACAGTAATGCAAAATACACATTTATTTGTACTGAATCATAATTCATTAATTTTTGAAAAAAAGTTTTTCAACATGCTTTTCATCTCACAAGGCTTTTTTTTTTTTTTTTTTTCCTAAAAGCATTGTAACTTTGCCTCACATAGAGCTTGACTTCCCAAAATTATCTCTTCCAATGCTAGGGATGGAAAGAATCAACTGAACCTAGCAAGTGGCAGATGGCTTGTCCAAGAACAAACCAAGGCAGAAGGCTATCACAGAACGTGCCCTTCAATTGCTTGCCACAGGACACTGTGAAAGCTGAAAGCTTGTATGGAGTGAAAGAAAAGTAAACAGTTGTGCAACAGTGAAATCCATGGATACACGTACTCAATCAATCAATCAATCACTCTTCACCTGGAAAAGCACAAACAGATGGATACTGGGAAAATGTTCTTGAAAACATCTCCAAACTCCTGTGAACGTTTACTGTAAGCACTGTCAGAGGCAGAATGGCCATTCCCATGTTTTTCTATCTCTCAGTTTAATTTACTGCCCCACCATCTACCAATAGTAAGTTACTTCGGAGAAAATCTTCCATTTTTTAGTTTGCAGCTCTGGAAGCTTACAACCATTGGATCTACATGTACCCCCCTTCATTTTCAATGAGGTCAGTCCTTGCTCCAAAGCCAGGGACAGAATCCACCACTCCAGGTTCAAAATCACAAAGAAAAACAGCCCATTCATAAGCAAACCTAGGTGGTTTCGGACTAACTGAGAAAAATGTGTGTTTGATGCTTGTATTTATCTGCTGAAAAAGAAAACAGAAAATCTAGGAAAAAAACAAGACAAAACTAAACACTTAAGAATGAGCAAGAGGAGTGAGTCTAGTCCCTGTGTGAGGAGAAGGACAAACCTGGTTTGAACACAAGCTTAATGTTTGTAAGAAAAAAAAAGTTGACATCTACTTTCTGAATCCCTTTCATCCAAGGATTCAAAGCCTCTGTATACTTTCAGTAGATAAACAATGATACTGCTAAGAAGACAGGTCTCCTTCTACTTATGCAGTTATTTTTCCTCTTCCATAATTAGAGGCTTAATATTCTATAACTGTTCAAGGCAATATTTAACTTAATATTGAACCAACCTTTGCATTTGATTTAGGAAGAAGTGTTTTAGCTATCTGTTTATCTTTCCTCTTGTTTTAGAAAAAATCTTGTATTTATTGTATAGATAAAAAGTCTTTAGGAAACTGTTTATATTTCACATATATATGTTTCCCCAAACTATTTTCCTAAAATGGATTAATGTCTCCCTTAGATACAAATGAAACAGGACAACAATGGTTTTCAGTGATTCTACCATCTGTCTTAAACACCCATATTCCACTACAATTATGTCACCAAATCACATAACAACCTCTGAATTTTCAAAGAATACCATGAGAGTTTTCCAAACTTTAACTGTAAAACTCAAGAGACATGGGAGACATGGAAGACTTGAGATATAATTTCAAATGAATAGTTGACAAACAATGTCATTTTTCTTATTTATAGTATTTAAAACTATGTGGAATATATATGTAGAATAAATCTTGAGTGGGTTAATCAAATTTAACAACATGAAAATATTGCTTATTCAGCTTAAAGATATGAGAAATTACAGATTCAACGTATTTAATTGAAAATCACATAAAATATAAAATGTCATGAAATCATGAGAACACCGCAGTGTATCTAAAAGTTTGCATACATGCATCAAAAATTAATTTTGGAAGGAATTAGACCTTTTGACTAAAAACATAACAAAACAGAAAATGGAACAGATTGCTCTCTACAATCTTTTTAGGCTTTACAGAAACCAGATGGGTATGACTGTAAGCAAATACAGTTTTGCTTTCACATTTTACTTTTCCATTAATTATCTGGTAGACTCTTCTGGAAAGATCCAAACCAAAAAGTTGTCTAGACAACTTCACTTCTTCAAATTTGTTTGTTTGTTTCAACTGCTTTAGCAGCACAGTAGTGTAAAACGACAGGTTTTTAAGAGCTCCAGAATAGCAGTTTAGAATGTGTGAGTGTCATGGTGCTGGAAAGCAGTGACATGCAGCTCAAGATTGGCCTTCTAAAGTTCAGCACGCCAGCAGTAAGTCTAAAGACAGTTATATTTAGGAAGATCCTTTTGAAACTGAAAATCTTGTGTGAAAATTGCAGCATCCTTACAGAACACAAAAAAAGCAGAGTAAACTTGAAAGGGATTAAATTCTAAATTGACCGTCAGAAGCCAACTGGTTTTTCTAGCTTTGGAGAAGAAAATATAAGAAATACACAGGAAGGATTATGTACAGGAAAATGCATATAATTCCAAAATTTATTATATCAGGTGAAACAAATAATGAAAGAATTATTGAAGAAAGTTCCATGCTCTGAGTACTATTAAATAGTGAAATTTACTAGGTCATACCAAGTCCAAGGGCTCCTTTTCATAAAACCAGAATAGTTTGACTCTCATTCGAAGTAGTCTGGGGAAAGTTGTCTGCTATGCAAGTACGAGTTTCTACATGGCAAACCTGTCACCTGGATGATTCTGTATATTTCAGATATGTAGGTTGACAAGGGTATAACTGGCTTTGATTAAAGGAAAATGTCTTCAAGAGTGCAGAGTCAAGCCAAAATTTGGATGTACAACACCACTATTTTCAGCAAGCACAGAGTTGTTTATAGCAGGCCTCATTCCTTGTGCTAGAAGGATACTATCAAGAAAGGAATCTGGGAACGGAAGGGCTTGAAATGACCTAGGGGAAAGCTGAAGAAAATTCAAGAATATTTACATATGGCAAGAGAAGTATGTGATTTTTCGCTCTGGTATAATTTCTTATGCCAAAACTTCAACACAGTTCAGTAAAATGAACTAGGACTGAAAAGTCATGGGGAACTGCAGACTTTTTTATTCTTCACAGAGTTTTTGAAGGATAATGTTCTGAGATTGAATTGGACACATTAGAGCTGAATACCCTAGCAAAATTACAGATTACTTTATCAAATGGCTTTGCTAACACAAATATTTAAGAAAAAAAAGCTAAAAATGAGCAGAAGTCCACTCTTTTGCACTGAGTCACCCAAAAGGAAGCTATTACAACCAAATGACAGAGATATTATAGAAGTTTAAAGCAATTAAATTTGAATCAGAAGCATTAATTCTGGAAAAAATCACAACCAGAGGAAAACCAACCGAACTGGAGCTCAAAGTACATTCAAAGTCAAAAAGGATCTGAAAGAAGCCCACTGAAACAACACTTGACTTGAGAAACCCAGCAGATAGTGTTTTAGGTAAATGACTGAGGTGTCTGGTGAATCTGTTACAGAAAGCTGACACAAATGTACCTGTAGGGACCCTGTACTTATGGGACCCTGATAATAGTTAGTAAGCCAACGTTTGCAGAAACACACTGTCATTCATGTGAATGTGGTATGACAGCTGCATAAAAGAAATGTCACAGCACTGAAGAAAACCAGAATAAAACCAGAGAATAACATAAACGATGGCAGCAAAAGAATGGCATGTCAGGGATGCCACTGGAAGTCAAGAACATACTTGCAGTTGTTGGAACTGAATTTTAGAATGGCTTGGTTTGGAAGGGACCTTAAAGATAACCTAGTTCTAGTTATTTGTCAAAAAAAAGGAGCTGAAATCCACCTTTCAGCTAAGGCTGTAATTTCCTCTGATGGCCTGAACCAATGATAATATTACATGAACTGCATCTGAAAACCTCTCCTGTCTTTCTTAGCAGTTACAAACTGCTCTGCCATTCCTTTCCATTTTGTACTCCCATCACCATCCTTTTGGCTTTTCTCTGTTTTTTCCATCCCCCATCTCTAGAAAATAGAAGACAAATGTCCCACTGGCATGACCATGAGACTGGGCCATGTCTCTGATTTTGAAATCTGGACAAAATACAATTTTTTTTTTTAAATCTGAACTTCCCACAAGAAAATGGTATTGGGGAGAAAAATGGAAGAGTGGAAAATAAGCAAGTCTTCAATCTGAAGAAAAAGACACAAATCTCTTTACATTCACTATAAAACCATGAATATTTTGAAGCAGACTGGACTAGCAAAATAATTAGCATTATGTAAAACTCTGCAAGCTGCTTCTATGGGAAGCTGAGTTTGAAAATGCAATTAGGATATGGTATTTACCTGAACAATTTCAAGGCTTAATAGAGTTTCAAGGAGGTTACAGAAAACAGTCCCTAATCCTCACTACCATTAAGACATGACCTTTTGTGTAACACAACAAATAGCATCATCCTACCACAATTAAGATAATCTACATTCAGTAAAGATTCTCAGAGAGAACTCTGGTCTTTCTGCAGCTGCCAGCACACTTGTCAGGTTTACTGTGCATCAGAATGCAATGTTAGATATAGCATGGTATTGATTAAAAAATTGGCCTGAAAAGATTAGAAAAATTTTAACATTTCAGAGGATGACTAGCCTTTCAAAGAGATAGCTAAGTTTCAGACTGGGACAGATTTGGGTTTTTTTAATTATATGATCTGGAACAAGAAATAAAGCATGTTTCTAACTGTGGACCAGATGGAAGAATTCAAAATACCTCTAGTTATTTTATGTACCACATTATTTACAATCAGGTAATAATTACCAGTAGGCAATACATACAAGAATTTAGCTCAGCTTTTTAAGTGCCTCTAGGAATACAATTCTTTCCTTTTTGCTGTAATTTTAATGCAATTTAATATACTTGCCTAGTTTATCAAAAAATATTTAAATCACTGTTAAATATATTAAAATATCATATTAACAAATTATACTAAACACACAGGCCACCTAGCTCTTCAAAATTATTTCAGATGACTGCAGGAATATATTAACAATAACATGACAGAAAATCATTAGGGACTGACTCATTTAAAGAGGAGAGAAGAAACAAAATCAAATCCTATCAGAATTGAGGTAAATAGATCATCTTTGGTATGCTGTAACTGACTCCTAGCAAATTTCTAGTTTTTAGAAGGTCGGGACTATCCGGTATAACAATTGTAGCATTACAAATGAGTGAAAGCCATCAGCTGCAGTATAAAGAAACCCTCCTATTTTAATGCTCAAACTTGTTTTATAAAAAAAAAGTCACTATTCTTGTGCTTGTGCTTTTGTGGAGAATATCTATACATAGGGAAAACTTCTGGGATAATACAGCAACTTGCAGAGTGAACAAATAAGAAAGAGAATACTGCTGGATTTTTATGGCTCTAAGGTAGCCATGCAATTAATTCCTTCAAGATTTCCCGATGACAGCAAAATAACCAATAGGGAACTCATGCTTCGACTGTTTCTGCTACCGAATTTAACTCATTTAAATTGAATTAAGGTTCTTCTATGCCATACAGACACATAGTCATTTATTTAGTAAAGCTTTTAAGATTCCAGTCTGAAATGTAAAAATTTCTCATTTGGTTTTGTCCCAGTTCCACCTCTCTTCCTTAATACTCTGTATTTTATAGTTCCTACCAGAGAGGGAGGAGATAGGATTATCACCATACAGAACTATAGCTCATTAAATGTTCTTTTTGGTTCTCAATCATCTGGACAATAAGAATTTAAAGACTTTGACTTTCTTCACTCTAAAGGGTTATTTAGACTCCTTCCACCTACTGTTCCCTCAGAGGGATCTTAGTCTAGTGTTCAGCAAGGTCAACATTGAACCATTATTACTACTCTGTCTGTTACTTTACTTTCCCATGAAACTTCCTCAACTACTATATTCTCTTTCCAGAATAAAATATGACCTATCATTTGTTCCAAACACTTCTGTCCCCAAGTGACACAGGATTTAGCAACAAGAAGGAAATCTATTTTGGGGTTTTTTCCAACCCAATTTTTGAATGTCTGAGATTGTATATACTCATGTGTACAAATACTCATGCGCAGATGAAGGATCTTAGTATCTTAATTTTAATTCCACTGTCTTTTAGAAAAAATAAAAAGGCAAAAATCTTAGCTGAAGAACCTTCTTTCCATTTATAGGAACTTGCACTTGTTTTTAGGATCAGAAGAAAACTTAACCTGTTGTGAAAGATCTTAATGAGAAATGGAACCACTTCTGGCTGTGATAATACAAATGTACCCACAAAGATGTAGAGTAAATGCAATTCTCAAAATAAGGGATTATAGTCAAAACTGGAAATAGTAATAAATAAGAGGAATGTATTAGGCCTCTTGGGTTTACTACAATATGAGAGTAGGTATCTTATAAAACTTTTCTCAAATTATGCTGTCATGTGGGTGATGGTAGCACCATTATTTAAGTGGACCCAACTCTGGCTGTACTTGTGGGACAGTGAAGAAGTATAGCCCCACTATGTACGATGCACAGAACTGGATTCCTCTGAAAAGTAATCATTAAGGCAAGGGATCTTAATATGGTTCTAAAATCTTTAGTGAAAAAAATACCTCATCTACTCTATCATTTGGAAGAATGAATTACCTACAGGTAGATGACCATAGGGAAAGGCATTTTTCTAGGTAAGCACAGAGACTCAAACTTGAAGGTACACCTTATGAAAACTGTACAACACCTTGCTTGACAGGGAATATCAACACAACCACTGCTGCCTATAACATCCATATGACGAATGAATAAACCTTGGAAGAGAAACTCTTGAAGACATTACAAAAACATTGGTCTGCCCATTGAGGGAGGGCAGTTTAGGCAGAACTTTAAATTTGTGTAAGTACCTTAATAACTAGCTAAAGAAAGTGATGATGCAAATCACTGCAACTTCTTCCCAATTCCAATGTCATGCTTCTGCTCTTCTGCCTAGAACTTAACTTTCATTCACATTTATATTCCACTTGCTCCCATGCAGCCACAGAAGTATCAACCAACCTCCTTCACCCAAATGAAATTAAAAGTAAATCAACATATGTTGATTTTTTTTTTGGTTTTGGCTGGTTGGTATGGGGTTTTTTCTTGGTTTTGCTTTGTTTTTGTTTAATTTATCTATTAATTACACAGATTGAAACTGGAGATTTTTATGACTTTGCCGGATTTAAAATAGCCCTTGTTAACAGAGAGATATTCTGGCCAACATCTGGTGAAAAAGGAAGCATTCTAGACATGGATGTAGCTCTTCTGATATACCACAATCTTTAAATAGTAATAATGAAGTGATGCCAGACACAGAATATGCATCTCCTGCTGGTGTTGAAACATGAAACTGAAGACCTCCTTCTCGATAAAGTCAATGCCTTTTGCTGCCTTTCTTTGGCTTCATTGGAGGTGAATGACAGAGTTGCTACTAACAGCAGAAATTGTGCAAAGCTTCACAAATTTTTTTCCTTAACACTGAAAAAAGGTAGTAGAGCCTGAAAAGTCAGCTTTTTGCCTTCACTCATCAGTTGGAAATCATCATTGTTTGGGACAACCATCTTTCATTTCACAGCTCTGTTTGAATATTAAGTTCATGCTGCTTGACTTAAGACACTGCCTTTTTGTCAAGCAGAAATGCCCAACAGCAAACAAGGTAAACTATATTTGGTGATTAGTGGGACTGTAAGAATTGGGAGATTCAGACAGTCAATAGAACATTCTTCTCAAACCAATGTTTTCTCATCACATTTCTATCAAAAAAAAAAAAAAAAAAGTTTAACAGATCAGGTGGGTAATCCACTTGCATTGCTTCTTTCAAAGGTGGGAGACTATTGTGATGATGGAAATGATATGATCATCTCATCCTTGCCAACAGGTACCACATTCTCCTTCTGAAAAACCAAAACACTTTTGGAAACATTCAGAAACACCATTTTTTTTCCCCCCAAAAAATTCATGTTTTTTTAATTCTTTAGTACATCTATGACTCCTTTTTTAAATGGCAGCAACCCCTAACAGTTTCTGAAAACAAGATATATGTTGGAATCTCAGTACTGCCAGAATTTACTCTTCTAACTCAGTCTTTAGGATCCATTAGATGTGGATCCTCAGAGAAGCACAAAGTATTGGCTGAAAATTCTGCCTTAGAGAGAAGCACATCTGCAGTGATATCAACAGCCAAAATGTGGCTTCTATCAACAGATAAGAGGTGAATTAGGAAGAAAGATTACAGAGAATTAGCTCATATGACAAGAATTTTTATGGAATATTCACACATTGAATGGAGATAGAATGTTCTTGTGCAGGATCTGAAGATCAGGAAAGAAAATATACTAGATATTATCTTTGAACAAAGGTGTCTCTTTCTCAGATGCAAGGATTTTTCTTACCTTCAAATTTCAATTTAGTTCTTGCACAATGATAAAGGGCAGGAAAAAATACTCAGTTTCTCTTCTTTATATCATACACTGATTTATATACTTCTGTTGTAACTCTCACTTGTTTGCTCTTTAAGTCATAATCTTTTGTTCTCTCAGAATCAAGGATTTTACAAGTCTCTAAATATGTTGTGTTTATCCAAAACACTCTCTAGTCTGTTATGTAGTTTCTGAGAAGACATTATCATGTGACCAATTTTGCTGCCACTCTCATTTATATCTTTACTTGTTTCTCTTACAACCTTAATAAATATTTCAGAACAGTTGCTCTGCATTGGAACAATAGCTATAACCTTATTTTCTGTACTTGGTTAATGACATTGAAGAATTAACTCTTGAGAGTTAAACAAAATAATCATTCATTACATCAATGAATAAAAATTACAGTAACCACAATCTTCAAAATTTAAATTTACAATAGCTAGTACCACCTTGCTACCTTAATTGATTTAAGAATAATGATAAAATACTTGGAGTGCTTTTTAATTTGCTGCTCTTGCATGCAGTATGATTTATCTCAGGATTTAAAACTGTGCTTAATTGCATAATAAGTGATGGCAATATGTGCAACAAGTTTTTATTAATATCACTGCCTGTCATACTTCATATTGAAAACAATCTACATTGGCTCACCTATAAATTGAACTTACAACACAGGCCTACTTCACACTAAGTAGCACATTAGTATTCTACACAGACTGTAATTGCCCTTCTACTGCTTTTATAATACTTGTGTTTTGAAATGCTCTCCTTGCATTTATATTAAAAGCATTTGAGAAGACAGTCATTGAGTGGTGGGAATAATTTTGCAGGAACACAGGAACATTTTTAGATTTATTTTGACTTCATGCATGTCTGAAAGTATTTCTTTGGTATTTGTTTTTAAAGAGAAGTTAACTAATTCATGTACAGTGATTACTCCAGTAACTGCTGTATTCACTGCAGAGACAATCAAGCTCAAAATTGTTTTAGAAAGATATAGCATGATAGTAACATGATTAGAGCATACTGACACAGATGATTAAGAGACTTATGCAAATTCATAACCTCTTTTAATAATGAACTCTGGATGTTAACATGGTTTGAAGGCAAATGAAAGAGGAGAAAATGTGATACAAACACAAATTATCTATAAGAAAATTAGCATAACACAATACTTAAGGATAGTTTTGGTGAGAAACTGAGATAGCAAGATTGAGTCTCCTGGTTCAGAATGGTATTCTCCAATTTAGTGCTCCCACTGAAACCACGCTGCCACTTGCTCCCCCTCTGCCCCTTCCCTTTGGAGGGCTGGAGAGGCAAACTGGAGGCACAAAAGCTAAAGATCATGGGTCGAGATAAGAGCAATTTACTGGAAATAGCAAGGAGATATGAAAGTGAACAGTAACAGCAAAAATAGTAATCACAGAGTGGACAAGAAAGAGGGGAATGATTCACAGAAAAACACCACCACTGCTCCCATAACTGCTCCCTCCCCACACCATGGCTATAGGAAAGGAACCCCTTTCTCCTCAGAAGAGACACCCTTCCTCTTGCCTCTGGCAATGACTTGAGGTGGTATAGAATAACCTCCTACTCCTGGCCATGTCCCCTCCTGGCTACTGTAAAAATCAATCCTGTCCTGGCTGGGATCAGGAGACTGGGAAAATGTAATGTGTCTAATAGGTGACATCTTGTGCTGATAACCCTTTCATGTTGTCCAAGTGCTGTGGAAGGCAACACAACGACACAAATGTTTTTCCTGTTTATTCCCAGACTGGTTTTACTGTTCTTATTTATCAAATGTGTATGTTATGTAAGGGGTATGTCAAGTGGTATGGTAAAGAATATAGTAAACTGTGAAGAACAGCACAATCTGTTAGTCTAAGTCAGCAAGTAGGCTGTACAAATCTATCTCTTCACAAAAATGTAATTCTTTGTAAGAAAATGAGACATCAGGAGCACTTTTATGTACTGACTTCATTTAAAAGGACATATACAAATCTCCTTCTCATTTCCAACTTGAAATAAATGGTTTAGGTGCTTCACTATGGAAACCACTTAGGGTTTGCAAACTGCAATACTGCAGGTGAGAGCACAGAAAAACAAAATCTAAGATGCACCCTTTTCTTTAACTAACAGTTCAAAGAATACCTGTTGGGGTTTTTAAATCAAGACACAAATATGAATATTTACTAAAAATTAAATGAATAGCTGTTTAGCTTCCAAAAGCAGTCAATCAAAAGTATGAAGTTCTAAAACTAGAAAAATCAACAGTCTTAAAGCAAACTGTATAGTGGAATAGTAGGGGAAAATTATTAATAATCCAAAGCTGATGGAGTTTCAAAAAGATTTGAGAAAGACAGCAAAAACTGGCTGACAGCAAAAAGCCAAGCAATGACAGTGACTCACAAGCCTACTCTGAGCTAGGAAAACACATCTACTGCTCAGTCTTAAATATTATGTACAAGCAGGCCCACAAATTAAGCACCAGAAATAATTAGGTGGTAAGAAATCAGTTACTTTTAGAATTTACAACAGACAGAGCTCGGTTGTGTATTATCTGTAGCATCTCCTTAATTTTGTTATTGTTTCTATTTTTGTGTGTATATCAGGCTGCAGAAGGCTGAAATTTTACACAGTCCGTAAAATAAAAAAAAAGTAGAAAAACTTCCTTGCTTACTTAAAAATCAATTCTCAAAGGCTTTCTTTTTGCTGTACTCTTATCTTATGACATAAGACATAACCTTCCTAATTTGAAATTAATACCCATTCATTGGTATTTCTACAGCACAACTGCCCTTGAAGGGTTGGAAAGAGCAGGTAAAACCAAACTAAATTAACAAATTCTGATTTTTCCAAACAAATATTTTTACTTAAAGCTCTTACAGCAAAGAAATACAAAAACAAACCAGAGAAGTAATTCTACCTCTATTAAAAAAAGAATTCCAAGTTCTTAATGAAAGAAAGAACCAGAAAGTATCTGAAAGTATTAAATAATGCATTACAAAGTTTTTACATAGTCTGACTTTTAAGTCAAGAAAGGACCACAAAGACCACACTGCTTGAAATGCACAGAAAGTGAATTGAATTGCCTTTCAGAAATATACATAATTTTATCTTAAAGATGACAAACTAGAGAAGCTGCTTTTTATTTCCATGTATGTTGCTGGTACAAAGGCTGAATTTTCCAAATACCAACACTGGAAATGGAAAATTATGCCCATGTAAAAGTGAATCTATTAAAAGAAAATGCGAAAGCACTGATAAAATATTAAAAAATCTATATGTAGGAAGTAGAACAGGTGGCAATGAATGGCACTGAAAGTAAGGTAAATATTGTCATGCAAGTAATTGATGAGAGGAGCTAAAAGGATCATAGAATATCATTAAGTGCTAGAGTAAAACAGCATGTTCAACTGAACAACTAACCAAACAAAACAACCACAAACCAGAAAAACCAAACCAAACCAAAAAAGTCCC
The DNA here is from genome assembly GCF_024509145.1 of Vidua macroura. Classification (NCBI taxonomy): domain Eukaryota; kingdom Metazoa; phylum Chordata; class Aves; order Passeriformes; family Viduidae; genus Vidua; species Vidua macroura. The sequence goes on from NC_071573.1 coordinate 83,162,080, forward strand.
AAAACAAAGACCCCCACCAAAAAAAACCCAAAAGAAAGAAAGAACTTTAAAAGATATTAGGAGTAAAATAAAGATACAGATAAAAAGAAAGACATCCTACTAAACCTAAGCAGGAAAATAAGTAGTTATGAAAAATCCAACCCAGAAATAGTCCAGAATGGTTTCTGCTCCAATCTGAAGTGGAAGAAGAAAACAATATTTGTATTCCATATGATAGTGTGGATGGAACTAAAAAACTGTAGATATGAAAAATCATCTGCAACCACACAAGACTACATTAGGAGATGCTCTCAAATTCCTCCCAGAGCACCTTTGCAGTATATCTCACAATGAATATATGTCAAATCCCATATGATAACATCAAATTTGTATATTAATTCTAGATTAACTGTTTGGAAGATCTGTTTCTACAGAATAACAGGCATTTGCCAAAAAGGCAGTGGGTCCTGTTTGCTAGTGAATTTCCTTTATTCTAGTACAGTTCTGAATCGATTGGAACAGAATTCTGGCTCCATGTTCACATTGAATGTTATGAAAATATAAATTTTCTAGTGTAAAAAGTGTTATGTTCAATACAAACATAGTATTTCATGGTTTGGACTTCAAATAAAAAATATCAAAGGAAGCAGACCTTTCTTCAACCCCAGAAAGTTCTTGGCACTAACAGATATTTCATTAAATTACAAAAACATATTTTTACTGCTGCATAGTTAATTAATTTTAGAATAGCATGAAGAAATGGAAAAATAAAATTTATTATTATGGCTAATCATTTCAGGGACCATAATTATTTTTCAAACAGTATTTGTAAGATGCCAATTTATTTTAAGTATCACAGTTCACTGCTTATGCTCCTGGATACAACTGGAAACTAATATAACCCATCTATGTTTTATTTATTAGCTTAGCAGACAGATGTGCACCGACTGCATTTCACGTTAATTGCTAATATTTCCCTATAGCAACAAAGCCCTGAAGGCCTTGTTAGAAATATGTCAACTGAAAGTGGAGGTCTGTTTCTGAGTTTGTTTTTTACATGCAAATGCTTTCACACTTAAATATTCAGACCTTGGGGGAAAAAAATCTTTTGCCAATGATAGAAACAATTATGATTGGATAAGAGAATTGTCCATTGCTGCTCCAGCATGACCCTCAATATACCATAAGGGCAAGTAAATCAATATGCTTCAATTTCAACATAATTAAATCCATAAAAAACCCACAGACTGCACTGTCAACTTAGTTCCATAACTACACCGATAGCTACAAAATTTCTGATATTCTTTGTATTTCATATGATGCATTTTACTGCAAATCATCTGTCTTTTAAACTCCTACCGGAGAAACAGGTTCCTTATGAATAAGTTAGTATTTTAGACTCTTGGATTTAGATTTTTTAAATTACTTTTTTAAAGTCTTCTTTGGAATTTGGAACTTAGCATAGGGAGGTAATTTACAAGTAAGATATTACTGATCAAATGGCTACAGGCATCTTTGTCAGTGAAATTCCAGAAGTCTGTCTCCTGCTGAGTCAATTGCAATAAAAAAAAAAAAAAAATTGGTACCTTGCGCACAGATTACAACAAAATTTGCCATGTTTATTTTATTCCAATTCCTGTATGTGTAGAAATTCATTGGGAGCCATCACTTCTGCACACATGAACGGCACTCAGTTGCTCACAGAGAATTCTGTGAAATCTGCAAATGGATACTGATTAAGGTGCAAAAATAAAGTCACACTCTTTCCTAACACTGAAGTGCTTATTTGAAGAAATAGCAGTCGTGAGGAATGCACCTTTAAAAACAATAGAACCAGCAGAAACTTGAGATCTTTTGGCTGGAGAGGTGGTGGTTCTGTATGTAGAGTTTAAAGCAATGTTGCATGCTGCTTTCTGACAGAATTTCTCATACTTGCAACAGTCACGGTAAAGTGTCTAAAGCTGCCAGCAAAGAAAAGATATTTAAAATGCCCTACATTGGTTCCTCTGCCTTCACTTTTCAGGCAGGAGAATCAATCAGGAAGCAGCTCAGGATGACGAAAGATGTGCCAGGGGGCCAAGTCAGCAAATGATCTTTTGGCTCCAAAGGGAGAATGCTGCTCTCTGGCTTGGCAGCAGCTTACCAGGGTGCTGTCCCACAGGACCAGAGACTGATGGACTACCAGGGTCACATGGAAAAGCAGGAGCCCTCCCAGTTACTTCCCCTGTCACAGAAAGAATAGCTTTGCCATGACAACTGTCCTATGAACTTTTCTATGTTTAGTACATCTTATTTTGGATATATCTTCCTGGGAGTCGGGCTAAAACAAAAAAATTTCTTCCCCATTCCAACAGTGTTAAGAATCAATAAGACTGAATTGCTGGAGCAATCTCAAATACCCTTTTCTTTGTATCCTGGTAGCCCCTCAAAATCTCTACTTAATTTCTTCTTTGAATATCTTACACTGCAGTTTAAAACTGTTCAAACAAAAGCAGTGAGAGAAGGAAAATGTGGATGGCATGAAAACAGTCATAAAGTAGTACAGGTATCTTACACTACTAAGATTTCTTTTCTCTTTAAACCAGACATTTGTGTTGGATACTGAATACATATTACTGTAACTGATGCTTTCTTACAGGAATCATAACAAAAGTGGAGGATACAAAGTTTGAAAGCGCAGTTAGAATACTTCAGGTTTGCTAAATGTGGTACACTTCATGAATGAGGAGACAGAGGAGAGAATTGTGTTTCAGAGCATCAGGTAGAAGAGACAACAAGGGCAGACATCACTGCTAAGTACAGGTAACATTAGGTAAGAGTTTGTTTCATAAATAACAAAAAATGATGAAGCCATGCCTTACATAGAGCCATAGTAAAAATCAGTGATACAAATTAAGGGCTATGTGAAGAAGAGGCAAGAATTATAAATCACTAGGAAGGATTTATAGAATCCTTCTGTGTAGAAGGATTCTATATAGATTCTAAATAGAAGAAAAGGAAACTCAATTATACTTACATGAACAAATTCTTAATTCTTGTCTTAAATATTATTAATTCTAAGTTAATTCTATTATTTCAAAAGTACCCAAACTCAGCAACTATATAATGTTATCACAGTATAACTCCAAACATTTAATGTAATTTGACTGTAAAATGTCCTCTAGTGATTGCAACAGGCTCTGGATCTGGTCTTTAAATTTTGAATTTAGTAGTATTCAGAATTACTATTAGACCATGAGCTCTAGGAAAAAAAAATAGTTTCATGCAGATGGATTTCTTCCTCAAATAAATATTTTAACAAATAGATAATACATAGCAAAACAAAAGAATATTTAGTCAGTACTACTGATTTGAGTTGATTCAACATAAACCTGGTTGGACAATTGCTTACAGTTCATTCATAATTTCTCTAATTTACTATACAATTCTATTTTATATATTACCCTATATAACTTCATGCAGCTATAATACTATTTCAGCATATTCTATCAATATTGATTAGGGATTTTTCTTGGGTTTTGCTTTGTTTTGGTTTTTTATTAGCTGTTACTTAATTTTAGGCAATAAAATTCAGATAGAGAAAGCTAAAACTCATAAGCTATTATTAAAGAATGAGGCAAATAATAATTGTAAACTAATAATTGTAAACAATAAACAGAATAAATAACAGCTTTCAGATTTGATGTATTAACACATTCTTAAATTCAGCATCTGGAAAAATCTGTGCAGAACGGTGTTTGGACCATCTGTCCCTCTGACCTCAGAATCCATGAATCAATAGCATAATTTAACTTTCAAATGAATTTAAAATATTTTGCAAAGAGGTTAAAAAGTAAGTCCTGAAATTGAAATGTATGCTAAAATACATTTTGAAGAACAGCTCTTATGATAAATAGACATATTCAAACATGAGAAAAAAGGTTCTTGAGTATTATTTTGTCATTAGCATAAAACAAGCCAGAAGAGTTGAAATTCTTTGAAATGCTATTCAGTGAACACAGCTGTAATCTCCTCATTACTCAGATCCTTATGTGTAACTGTGCACAACTCTAAGGTCTCGATCAGTGGTGCAGGCCAGTCTTCAGCTCCTTTTTTTTCCCCCAGTTTCCAAGCCCTCTCTTAAGATTACCATTTCCTTCATCTTTAGAGATAAATTATAGTATACACAGGTGTTACAGTGAATACTGAATATTAGCAGGGACATCAGAATCTGTTGGAGAAACACAGAATTCACAGGACTCCAAATACGAAATCCCCAAAAGGCTTCCTCTGATGCAAACCAGTCACTTTCATGCAAAAATTACCTGTTTAACATGCCTGCCAGGCATGTTAACATCTAATCTACATCCTGAATTTTTATTACTGCCTGAAGAAGAGAGTTTTAACCTCCTGCAATTTGAAATCCTGAGAGTGGGATGTGTTAGTAGTTTTCTAAAATGAGTCAAATTTTGTACATTTCTTGTAAAGCCTCTTTCCTGACCTATTAGCATTAGTTATTACACCCTTATTATACCAATCTCCCCAAAACTAGCATTCACACTCTTAGAACAGTATTGCAATTTCTTCTAGAACTCAGAAGTAGGGGAAATCTTCAGTGTAGTTCTGCCTCCTTTTTCCCCCTTTGTGAAAATTTTGACCATAATTATTAATGTTAATGTAATATATAAAACAGCATTTAAGAGCTCAGATATATGGCTGAAAGGGTGCTGAAGTGTTTAATCCCACCTCTCACCCTGAGATAGGTTCAAGTATACTTATGTCACCTCCAAAAGCTACTCATAATTAATGTATTCCAGTACTTCAATAAGTTTGACATCTAAGCTTAATCACCAAGTAAGTTTCTTCTTGCTCACACCAGTACACAAAAGGATTACTCCTTGTTTAATAACTTTTCATGTTCTGGGAGGCAATTACAAGTTCTCTTCCCCCTTAGTCCTCTCTTCTTCCACATTATTTTATAGAAACTAACATTTTGTTAGCAATAGCTCTAAATACATCGAACATGCACACAAAGAATCCCATGAAGATTACTTATAAAAGATGGAAATGCCCTATTCTATGATTTATTGCATTTTTAAATAGATACAAAACTTTAAAAACAAACCCAAACCACAAACCAGTAATAATTGGTTTTAGTAATCATAATTTATTTTTGACATTTTGATCAACTCTTGCTCACACATCATATGTTGCCTAGTTATATACTAGCACAATTATAAAGAATACTACATTACAATTATAATGACTATTGGGCAAGATTTCAGAATCCTCATCACAAAACACCTTTTACTACTTGGCCTATTTAGCAACACTTTCTGTAGAAAACAGCTGAATTTTGAGAATAATATTAATATTTTTTCCATTATTTCAAAAGTTACACTTTAAAGGTAATTAGTTATGCTGTATAGCAAATAAAAATATTATTCCATAAAAAAGATAATTCTATAAGTAGTTTAATTCCCATGTGACTCTCTAAAGTCATTAGGGGAGCAGAAACTGTCTTCCTTTTTGTTAATCTTAGATCATGTATAAGGAGAATCTTAGCAGCTTTATGCTTTCCTGGAAAGTTAACTTCCTCTACTTTTTCTACAGTGGTATCTACACCCTAGAGAAACTGACGGATCTAGAAAGAGCTGTCTTTTGCATGATAATTAATTTTTAAGAACCCATGACCATGAAAGACTGTATCTTGAATAACCCACAGACTGCAATTGGTTCCTACATTACAAAAACATAGGTACGAACTTCTAATTAATGAAATCCAGACACTCAAATTTAAGTAGATTCTTCTTCCAAGCTAAGCAGAGTTGAGCAGTTCTTGAGCAATCACCATGCAGAATAAAGCAGTGGGACACATTCCAAAGGTTGGCCAAAGCATTCACTCGCAGAATCATGAAATGTAGAGGAAATAAAGGTCTACAATTCAGACAATGTTCTTTAATATGCAAATAATGATGTTATTTATTTTATATAGTTCCTTAATGTACTACTAGCTCCCTGTGTTTACTAAGAATGGCAATTTTAAATCCATATAATGACACTACAATCCTAATTTGTTTCTTTATGCCTACAGGTGTTCAGCTGTGATTTGGCTTTTTTGGTTTGTTTTTCTTTTTGAAAAGGGTTCTTGTTTCTGTTCCTATAGAGAATGGATGATGCTCAATTAGAAGAAATACTGTTCAGTGTTTTTTTCTGTTCTTGTTATATGCATGGGCATGAAATGTGTAGCATTCAGTCTCTACTCTGAATACAGAATTAATACTTTTTTATGACAATAATTTTTATAATACCACACATACTACAAATATTACTTTAACTTCATAAATGCTTTTAGAGTGAGGTAATGCTTTCCTACTATTAAGAAAGAATATTTTCAGTGTAGCTGCTAATGCATTCATGGCTGTCTAGGACATGATTTTACAATGCCCGCTATTGCACAGAAATGCATACATTCAAAGCCCATGCTGGCTTCTGTGAAAACTGTGGACACTTATGTCTTTCTTTTCACATACAAAAATGGTCTGAGAAAGAAATCTACAGAAAAAAAGTTTCAGTCTGAATGGTAAACATTTTCCAAAATTTACAAACTGAAAAAAAGCTCTAATGATAAAAACCCACTATCATTTACCTGATCTACAATGTGGGCGAATTTTACCATGCGAGGATTGATTATTTTGCCTTGCTTCTAAGAGAGAAAAGTATTCTTTTCACATTATACCTGAAAATTTATTCTGTTTCCAGCAGATGGTACAATAATGTCTTTCAACAATACAACATTTATCTGACAGAAGCACAACCCACTAGACTAATCTTGCTATCAATATTGGAAATACAAACTGGAATTATACAACCATTTACTTTTGATAAAAACATACCAATTATCTAGAATTACTTCTTATTTTAAGTGAGAAAGAGTTTTCAAGCTTAAAAATGCCTTGCCCTCTTCAGCCCCAAACTTCTGGTGTTACCTTCTCCTGGCTACTCTGGAGCTAAGAGTCTGTGAAAGATATACAAGGTTTGATATGTAATCAGGTTTGAGAAGTAAAAGGAAGGCAATTGTGATGGGGTTTAGGTGGCTGAAAGGGAGGTGTGATGACATGAAAGACCAAGCAGTAGCACAATAGTAGCAGACAATGAGAATATCTAGATGGATACAGAAGGGAGGTTAATCACAGTGAAGGATCACCATGTTGATGACTCCTGCTCCCGGCAAACAGTGCTCTAGATGTAATTTGAGTTCTCAGTAATCCCTGGTGATTTACCTGTTCCCTCTGCATGGCCTAAACAGCAGCACTTTACATCCCACAGAAGCAAAAAAAAAAAAAAAAAAAAAAAGTATATTCTCTGCCATGAGTGAACACAAAGAAAGGTTCATCAAGCTTATAATATAAGCTGCATGCTTCACAACTAAACTACATATCCAGGTGAAAAACAAAACAGCTCCTAAAAGATCTAAGTATTACAGTTTCTAGATAAATATTTTTGCTAGCTTGCTCAAGTTTTTCAAGACCCTTCTTAAATCAGGCAATTTCTAAATTAAACAGAGAGAGAAACTAATGTGTTGCTTTCCTTGAAACTTCTTCCTTCATTAAAATAATTTAAAAATAACAAGAAAAAAGATATGGAACATACTTAAATATAATTAGTTCTAGCGGTTATTCAAAGTCCCTCTGAAATATCTTTCAGCCCTGGAAGGCTAAGGGCTAATTTAGTGGGTTATGTGCTATCCTCTAGGTTTCTTAGGTGTATGAAAGGTTTTCTACAGGATGTTTGAGAAAAATTAGGAGTTTCAGAGCATGTCTCAATATTCACCTTATGTTTCCATAAACTGATAATTATACCTTCACTAGTTTGTAACTCCTAGTGTTACTGAAGCTCCTATAAGCTTTCCTGCAGAATTACTCCTTCATAGGTAGAAAAATGACTTGTCTCTCTCTACATGACTTAACATCTTTTCTTTTAGGAAGTAACTAATTTGCAACTATAATCTCACTTCTAGAAAATTTATCAAACAGTAGGTTTAGAGATGACACAACAGCAGAAGTGATGGACACACCAGAGGATTGTGCTACCATTCAGAATGATCTTAAAAGGCTGGAGAAACTGGCAAAAAGAAATCCTGAGTTGTTGCAAATAGAAATGCAAAAAATGCTTTGAGCAGGTTGTTATACTAGATAATTTCCAGATGTTGTTTCCAACTTTTTCCATTCCATCCTTTGACGATCATTCAATGAATTTACTCTGTTTAAGTTAATCAATAGGACTGAATCCTAGTTAAAACAATCAAATTGTGTAGGAAGAACTCAAAATGGTTAACTTATTCAGTTACTCTAAACTAAGTTTTTCTATAATTTATGTTAATAGGCAGAAATGCTACTTAAATTTTTAACTCTATTACTCCACTCTCTTATATTTATCATACACAATTCACTACAGTATTCTGTATAAAATGTTGTAGCTAGGCTTAGTAAAAGATCTTTGATTAAATTATAAGGCTCTATAAAGCATTCTTGAAAACTGCAAGTTCAGCTAGAAGTTTAATAATCTGAAAACTCAAGAGGCACTAGTACTAACTTTTAATGAAAGAATTAATTATAAAGATGAAACAGAGCCCAAACGATCTTGTTTCAAGACAACACACATAGAGGTTTAATTGGGCTTTGCCAACTCAATTCTAGGAATGACAGATGCCACGAAATTCTAAACATAGAAGTTACATCTTCAAAATCTGCACTATAATCATGCAACCCGGGGTGTCATTGTCTATGAGAAAGGAGAAATAAACATATATTTTTCTTCTACTTTTCTCATTTTTCTGCTCTATGCATTTGACTTCTCCCTGTGTGAATTACTATCGCAACCAAGTGAAAAATAATCCTTTCTTATATAATAGGAAGCTAAACTAGAGTGGATTCAAGAAAGTTATTTTCTAAAACTACTTTTAATTCTGTAACATTGGTGCTACGTGCATTTCAAATGGATACTTTAGCAGAAAAGAAATAATTCTACAGGACATGCAACACAAATTGTGCTGCCATAAATTCTTCTGTAATAGTATATGTGTACAAGTGTGCATTGACAACTGTGGTTCAACTCAGCAGAGATATCTGGTTATCTGCCTTTCATACAAGTTCAAGACTGCAACCAGCAATGTCTTAATCTTCAATCTAATCAAGCCATATAAATCATATATTCTGCCTGAGAACACTTCAGCTTCCCTTTTAGGAACACTTCCAACTTCAGCAAAGTGACCTCTGCTGCGCAAATCCTGGACACCCAAGCCTTACACGAATCCAGCAGCTCACATAATCAATACACAGATCTAAACACACTTAGCTGCTGCTCTCTTTCTACCTCACCACAAACCTAGTCCAGTATCCCATTCCCATATCTCCAAAGTCCCTATGAGTCCCAATAAACTCACTCTTACTCTGACACTCAGGTCCACCATATTAGCTGCACTGAATCAGTTGCGGACTGAGGCTACATCATCAGTGCCTACCTAAAACTGAACCCTCAGATCCCTAAGTCCTTAGCACAACAACCTTAAATCTATCTCTGATACCTTGTATAAAGATGTTCAGCTCTAGGTCATCCCAACCTATCTCCCTAAATTAAATCTACACCAGAAATACTGTCAATGTAGCAATGAATAGGAGTTGCTGCTGACGCCAGTTGTGGAACCCACTTTCCCCTCTGGGCACAGAATTAATAGTGGTTTGCTGTCTTGCCAGATCAAGCCTTAACCAGCCAGACAGAGTGTGGTCACCCAAAATACATACTAAGTTTAAAATATGTTATGGAACCAGATTTCATCTTCCACATGTCTCAGCCATGCAAACCATAATTTCAATCTTAGCTACAAAGCAAACTCTATGCAGCTAATACCCTTCATCCCTGATATAAACCTACTCTGTTAAGAATTTCCGCATCAGTTAAATCCATGAGAGACAAATTCTGCTTGTTTCAGAGCCAAACTTGGAACAGCAGCTCCTTCTGACTGTGGCAGCAGCACCTGAACATTTTAGAAAGCACCAAACAAACATCAGTTAATCTTCCTGGTCTTTAAAGTAGTGATGGCTGTGCATAAGCTCTATAGGTAGATAAACACTGCTTTAAATGTATCTTTAGCAAAACCAAATGAAACCAGCAAAAGAGGTTCCAATGGGGCAAGCTGATGTTCTAAGTCATTATGTACAGATCTGTCATACGTGTTTAGAGAGAAAAGAGTATGCAAAGCTAAGAAATCCAAGATATTGATGTGTCCTGTAAAATGAAAAGAATGTTTTGAAAGAAAGATGAAGTTATAATTTTACACTAGTATCCTCTATAATTCCATAGTTTCCATTTACATTTTACTATATTTATCTAGGGTTTTAAAAAGAGTTTTAATTATAAGCTGTAATTACTCTTCAAACAAAAAATCATTTTATCAGTGATTCCCAGTTAGAAATCTAGGACTACAACTCTTTATTTTTCCATTTTATGAAGATGTGGAATACTAAAGCAGCAAACAGACCGCAAAGCCACTGACACAGGAAGTGTGCATTTATAATGTATCCCAAAAAAGCTTTTAGTGAAACTGTGTTAAAAGCATGCATAATGAAGACGTTAAACAAGTCTCCAAAATCAAAAGCCAAAGGTAAATCTGTAACAAAATCTGTTACCTTTCCTGGAAACTGAACTTTTAAGAGCACATATGGTATATGTGCTGTTCACATTTAGACAACTGCAATACTCAAAAAGCATTAAGGAAGCAGTGCTCAATTTTCACGAACATCATTCCATTTTGCAAATCATTGTCTGTAAGCAGGAATGATCAATGAGGAAGGGAGCTTAAAAGGAACATTGAAACTATCTATTTGAAGGCACAGGTTTAAGTAAAAATCAAACGGTCTTCCAGACCAGCAGGTATACCACACATGCCACAAAAAATCTAACGCTTTGTCCTTATTCATGTTCTGCTTTCAGGCATGCAAAAGAACTAAATGAGCTGTAAAGAAAGCAATAGGAAAGGGACAGTATTAACACTGAGAATAAGGAAGCAAAAGCAGGAACAACCCACATTTAAAAAAAGGTGTAATGAAAGCTTAACTGCACCAGAAATTCAAATAGGCAATTTCATTTAATTTATAATCACGTTATTTTTGGTTTTGTTGGGTTTTGGCTTATGGGATTTTTTAGTTTTGGTGGTTTTTTTTCTTTTTTTAAAGCCTGAATTTTGTGCACAGTTTGAAAAAAAGATTTCCAGAGATATTACTTAGTAACTTTTTGAGACATAATATATTTTGGTATCTTTAATTAAGCTTTTTTTCTTTTTCCAGTATTATTTTTCCATGAATGACATGATTCACCAATATTAAGAGTAATAATACCCTAGTTGACAGTAATCGATATTTGCTGCTTCTGTTCCCAAACACATCTGAGATTTTCTGATTACATGTCATCCTCAGTTTTGCCACGCACCTAAGTGTAGTCAAAGCCCTGCTACCTTTTAGTTCTGTAGGAACACTTTTAAACTCCTTTCTCCTTAATGGTATCATTTCAAGATAATATGAGAGGGAAGAGAAAACTGCATGAACCATTTGTCATTTTCCAGTTCTGTCTGACATGTAAGCATCTTAAAATCTAATCTGTAATAGGGGATGACATGCAGCAAAAGCAGGTATACACTTCAAAGGTGTATGGCACTCTTCTGGCATATACCAAGTCTTGACTGATTCTCTCATTCCTGCCTTTCAGGGAAGAGATTTACATATTCCCAAAACTGTATCTCCACACTAGGCATATAAGAAAAAAATGCAGATCCACTAATTATTCTATCCATCCATTATTTCCTTTGTTATCAGTAGCATTATCAGTTGCATGGAACAAAAATTACATTACATTTACTGAGAGCACTATTTTGCAGCATCTTTAACAATTTACAATTTGAAATACACTACATTCTCTGCTTACAAGCATAACAAGGAAAGAAATTACAACTTAAAAAGGATGAACAGATGTCCAGATGCAAGTTAAATTATTTTCATAAGGTCTACATAACTCCAATCTCTTTTTTTTACCTAGTAAAGTATTATTAATCTGATGCATCAGCAAAAGTCAATAGTAGAAATTTTAAAAAGCCAAATATACTTGATAGTCATTTTAGTACCTCAAACAACAGTAGACTGCCAAAGGTATTAGCTTCTTTAGCAGCATAATATTCTCAGTCGTTTTTTCTTATTAATTATTTCAGCCATTTTCTATCATAGTTGGAAAAAAATAGTATAGCTTTTTTTCCTAACCCATAGAAAACCTTTATTGCAATGTATATAAACTTATGTTTGAAGAGATTAGACATACTGCACAAATGAAGTAAACTTGCAAAGAGGAGCTTGTCTGAAGAATTATCTACATCACATCAGACACACTTGCCTTCGGAATAAAGCATGTGGTGTGTACCACACCTGCCCAGAGCAACCACTGGATACAGAATGGATACATGGAGAAAGGCTTATGAAGACAAGCTCTGACATTAATAGCTCAGTTCTCAGTACTTTAAACCTTTTGATCATCTAGCTAAACCCAGCTACAGGAAAACTCCATTTTCCCTGATGAACTGATTACCAACTGAGCTAGTCCAACCTGACATTCACAAAGTCTCTAATTTGCAGGCCAGCTAAGGAAAAAAAAAAAGGCTCTCCAGTCACAGGAATATTTCAGCCCTTCATTTGCTTCCATACGGAGCTGTTCCTGTGCAGTTTGACATTCCAGTGACATGCCTGTTAGCTATACAGTGCTGAATAGCAATGAAAATCTTGGGAAATACTCAAAATCATAATGATTCTGTGCTCCTCTTGGTTCTTCTTCTGCAGTGGCCTGCATAGACCGCTGGTTTTACAGGTTTAGGGGCACATGCATCAGACACACCATGGCTGAAAGCATCTTACAAGAAGCTCCAATCCACATATCCTGTACAATCCACCATCATCAGTCACCAGCCTCTTGTGGACACTAATTAAATTCGAATAAATGATAACTAACTTAACTTATTAATTACAGTAACTAAAATATAACTTGTTCCCAACATCTAATAATGTTACATAAGTTTGTCAGTGTACAGACAGACGTATGCTTTGCATGACGACCTGTTACAATGGTCTGCAGGATCAGGTCTTCGCTCAAGTAACATCTCTTGCCCAGATCATCCAAAAAGGCATTTTTTGCAGAGATATTATGGGATTTTTGTCCCTTAACTTTGGAATTTTTTAACATAAATATCTTCATTTCAGGTTGTCAACTTACATGTCCTTTCTCATAGCCAGAAGAAAAAAGCAAACAACTCTAGGACCAATTATCATAATTATATATGAGAACACAGGTTGGACAAGAAATTACTTTTCCCCTCCCTTGACTACAATGGAAAGTTAAAGTAAGAAAGTCAGATGGAAATATCATAGAAATCTGAATTCAAGTGAGCCAAATGCCTCTTTATGTCTAACTCCTTTAGCTCTTTTGAGTCAAAGCTGTTTTGCTGTAATGAGCCCGATTCTTAAGAATTTACGTAACATTCAACAAAGCTTTGCATTGACTATCTATCTTCATGTTGGCAAATTTTTAGTTAATCGTAGCTGCTTGGTTGACTTTTACCAGAAGCAGACAGCAAGGACTATTACATATACCTAAACTAAAGAGGATTAATCTCATCCTTTATATCCTCTGTCATTCATTTCAGGTGACAAGTCAGTACCCACATCTGATTTTGGACTTAATGCTTACATATAATATTGAGAATTACATATAATTTGGTGCTTTGATTACAAAACCCCAAACAAAAAGCTATATAGTGTACAGCTTTTGTGATAAAACTATTTTAAAGTGTCAAAAAATAAAAATGGTATATAGAAAGTAATGTGATATAAAACTTGGGTAATGCTACCCAAGCTACCCAATTGCATCAGCAACTACTGAATAACAGAGCTTTCCAAAACCTCATAGTATGTCTTTCTTTCCTATTTCAAAATCTATTTTCTGGTTTCTAATTTTCTTTTACAGAATTATTGGAATTAATACTGGGGGGGTTAGCAATGAGCAGTAAACTACTATGTGCCTTCCACTTCTGAGCTTCTGTCTTTGAAAGTTATCATAAAGGAAGATCTGCTATCATGAGAAGAGCTCAATTTGAAATTTAATCCATCTTCCACAGTACCTGAAATCTTTGATTCTGAAATCTTAGTACCTTACAGTTCTATCTGTTCTGCAGTAGAAATCCAACTGGGGATCAGAAAATTTCTATTTCATAGTAAGTTAAGATTCAATTACAGTATTCTTGTAAATTTTATTTATGAAGCATGAAAGCTTCTTATTATAGATAAAACTCAAAAGACCGTATACAACATCTGTAAAAATAAAGAGATCCAACTGAGTCTATATTAATATGCTTTTGCCTAGAATTCAGCATACTGGTGTCATCAAAGCACTTAAGTATGAGCTTTACTTGGATCCCATGATAAAGTACTTAAATGAATTAAAGCAAACTACTAACTTGCTTAAGAGTTTAGTAACATAAAATTCATCTTAACTGTGTGGAAAATCAGGATAACTATACCGTTTTACATGCTCCTTAATTACTTTTACTTTCCATATTAATATGTGGAAATACTGTATACAAAATTTTATGATTCATGTATTTGACATTAATTTGCCTATTGTAAGATTAAAGGATTTAACCAATTAGGCAACAACATAAAAATATTCAGAGTAATCTCTGTACTTTTCTGTTGTAGTTTATTAGAAACACTCTCCAGCAGACAACCTAATTTTTTAATTTGTAAAGCATGGGACACAGATAGTGCTTTGGAACTGTGGGTCATAGACTGACAAGCTCGTTCCAAGAGAACACAAACTCTCTAAAATCAGTCAGAATTCTAATGCAAAATATTTGCAGTATTTATCAAAGATGTATACACAAACCTGCAAGGCCTTGAGCTGAGCACACTTCCTACTCAAGACATGATGGAATATCAAGTTGCATATTCTTGAATTCATGCATTTGACAAACTACTTGGAACTTAAGTCTTAATGAGGAAATTAAAACAGAAGTGTTGAGCTATCTAGATGATTAATTTAGAAAAATTAGAAGGAATCTTGCTTTTATTCCAAGTCAGTGTTGGAAACCATCTTCAATTTAAAAAATTATTACTATAAAAAATAAAACAGAAATTTGCTTGGATGAATAAGCTATTTTTTTTCAATTTCTGTTTTCCATCAAATGTTCAAACATTAATTGCAAACTAACCTGGATACATGCCTTAGATAATTATTTCTCCTATGTGCCAACAACAATAAAACTAACTAACAGTGAAGCAAAGCAAACTTCATGTATTTCCACACCTCTAATCATAACTGAAATTAAGAATCTCTAATTTGATTGTTTTAAATGGGAGATACTCTTTGCAATTAACAGTGGTTTTGCTTAAGTAACAAAACACAATTAGAATACTTGTCAGCTAATGATTATATGAAGTATTATCTTTCTCCAAACTCTAATTTAAATATTTATGAAGAGTGTTTTTTTTTAATTTCAAATTGATATTGTACAATTAGATTTAATTATAAAACAAGAAAAAATACTTTAATTACTTTTAGAATCATATCTACCAGAAGCCATGCTGCACAAATTCAGAAACATTTGGAACAGGTCCATAAAACAGAATCATAAATCAGGCCATCAGAATTGAGTCCTATTGTGATATATTTCCAGAATATTATCGCATACTTAATATATGAGGGTTTGTAAATGAACACAATACAACCATTAGGACTAAATGCAAGAATGCATGAACTTTAAAAACATTGACTTCACCACAAGCTAAGCAAACCAGGACTTCAGTTACTTTCCATACAGGTACTGCAGCTTTTCAAAGTCCTAGATTGTCAGCTACAGATTGACAGATGCCCAGCTCCTGAGGCTTCACCAAATATGAAAGCAATAAAAATAATTACAGTAGGGTAAGGTTAAGCAGTTCCATAGTAACTAACTCAGCAAAACACAGTGCTCAGTATGAGCTTGACATCACTGTGGAGAACTGAAAGGTTCTGTGCTGCCACTGGCAAAACTCTGAAAAGAAAGAGGACTGATTCTGTTAAATAGGTGAGATTTAATAATGTTAAAAATGAACAACTGCTTTAAACTTAAAAAAAACAATTATTGTTTTTAATTACACACTTCCCTATCCTTACAGTTGTTAAAAGTTTGTTGACTTTTGGTTGCCATCAATAAATCTTGTATGCTAACACTGACCTAAAATAAGGCATAACTCATTGTCTAATTCTTTCAAAACTGGCATTTTCAGACTACGATTCAAACATCCTAGAAATTTGGGTGGGCAATTACATACTCCCTCTCCAACAGTCCAAACTTTCTACTACATCATATCCTAGAGAGTAAAAGAAAAAGTTAAGACTGCTGGAGCAACACTTAAGCCTTTTGTTAAATTAAACCACTGCAAAATAAATCTATGGTGAATGTTTTTGATATGTATCAATAAATTTATTTCCCACCAAATAAAATGTTTTTAGGATAGTGTAAAATCAAGTCACAATCCCAAGTGAAGCCGAACATTTTGCATAAAATACATATCAACACATACAAATATATGAAAAATCTATGAAACCCCTATTTATTTCATATATCTCTTTTTCAAACATCCATTCTCTCTCTCTCTCTCTTTCCTCTATACTTTACTGGAAAAAATTGAATTTAATAATAAATTTTACCAGAAGTTCTATTCTGCTCTTTAGCTCCTACTCTTTGTAAAAAACTAAGCACAATACTATGTGCTGGATGACTTTTGCATCATGAAAATTAATAATTTGAAATAATGTGAAACATGAAATTTAATTCTGAAATAAAATAAAGTAGCTGACTTTCCAGTTTTACATGAGCTAGAGAGAGAAGACCAAAACTGTATTGTCTGTTTAGCTGAATACCAAAGTTGCATTGCCTGCATAGTCAACAATTTATACATTGCACTAAGTCTTCTAATTCATTATTTCAAGTATTTTGCAAATTATATAGTATGATCTAAAAACCTATACAGTCTATTTATTATCCAGTCCGATAACTTTACCTTTCTGTATGGAATTTTCTCTTACTTTATGCCTCTCTTTTTGGATTTGCTGTTTAAGGTAGCTCCTAGCATTTTCTGGGTTCTTAAATCTGAATATTCTGAATATACAATGATGCTTTTTTTTACATTTTAAGAAACAAATAAATACAGCCAAAACACTCCCCAACACCACTCTTTGGCCTCTCTCAAAAAGAAAGATGACAGTACCTGGTGAGCCTGCAACAACTGCTCAGCAAACTGACGGACTCCCGACAGGAGAAGGGATATTAAAGAATTTCTTAGTATGCTGTTCCTTCCTAGCAAACGCAGCGTTTGTGATACAGAATGCAGTGCCTGAAACTAAAGAGAAATAACAGCAAATTTAATCTTTCAAAATGCATCTCAATCTTTTTTTATCCCAAACGATTACTTTAAGTAGAAATGGGATTTACATATTAAAATGTTAAAGGAAAAAGTCCAATTCAAAATTCTAGTGTTTAGAATTCTATTGAATACAGACATATGAGATCTATGAGAAATCGACCTCCATCCTCACAAGACTAACACTACAGGAAACTGTCATGGGAACAAACTCCTCCAAAAGTGTGAACTCCCCAGGACACCACTTTTCAGGATTAGATGTCATCATATCCATCTCCTCACATAGCAAATTTGTGACTACTCTGCACATACAATTCTTCTGCTTTTCACAGCTAGACAAATAAATGCATGTAAGCTGAGAACTGTACTAGGGTGTTCTGTCAATACAGTATCTGTATGTATTTTCAAATTCAAACAATTCACTTTCATATTGTTCTTTAATAATGCATTTCTCCTGAACCACAAGAGGAGTAATGTAGACTTACATAAGAAATATGTTAGTAATTTTTTGCCACAGTTTCTTCTACTAAAAAAAAAAAAAAAAAACCTGTTTTCTTTGTTCCCTGAAATTGAAATAAATATCTATTATGTAATGAAGCATACTTCTCTACAAAGTACACAAGATTTTTCTATATGGAAATATACTGGAGTTATTTCAAAGGAAAAAGAAGACACATTAATTACCATTACTATAATTTGTGTTTTTATATAAATGTGTATCCCCTACAACATTAATATTCAGTAACTCTTTGTAAATGAGTATTTTTGACTGACAAAAGGATATTCTTACACAAATCTGTATGCCTAAGAATAACTATGATGTCTTAATCACTCAAAACAGATCACTGCATCCTATTAACAATCTAGATTATACCTCCAGCCAACTCACACGTGTATCACATGCATACATATATATATATACAGAGAGAGAGATAGATAGATAGATATAGATATAGATATATAGATATATACATGCTATATATGAATAAAAATACTTGCCCACCATTTACAAGTTTGCATTGGATGAATCCTGCTGGAAATCTTTTCCAAACACACAAAAGGCAGAAAGATGTTCCAGGAGCAGTCAGCATGATTTTATTTAGGGGAAGCATTTACCTCGACTTTACCATGGTTTTCAACACTGTCTCCTGTAAAATTGTCACTGACCAAATTTTGGGCTAGGTAAGTGGACAGCGAGGTGGACTGAAATCTTTTGACGTAAAACCCATTAATTAGGCAGCTTCACCCATTTAGAGTTCTTGTTTTACTGCCTGATCAGCAGTTGATGCAATGTCGATTTACCAGCCTCTTCCAGCTGAAGAGTTGAACCAGCTTGCTTATCATCTGCCCAACATGAGACTCCTATGCACAGTCAGAACAATTCAACTTTAATAAAACTTTGCTATCAATCATCTAACTTCTGCATGTAATCCCAAAACACATATCAAAAGAAAACTACAAAAGACACACAAGTCTCACGTTCAGAATCAAATCTGCATACAGAGATACAAACTCCTCCTATTAAAAAGAATTAATAAATTGTACACATACAGCTTTGAAAACCTGTGTAATTAAAATCATTCATCAACATATACACCACAGAGTCTATAAATATGAAATGTGAATGAAGATGTGATAAAAATAGGTTTCTGAACAATTAAAATTATATGAAGGGATAATGTAATGCATGCACCTACCTATGCTTTGAGGATATATGAATTAAAATGAGACTTTCATATACTGGAAATATATACCCTTCCAAACAAAACAATGACTTCTCTTTCTAAAAATAAAGTAGAAATTACCATTTTGAAAGTGTCTTCCACAGTATCTACTAGAAACAAGTTTGCAGCAGCTGGACAGTTCTGCCTTGACAGCACCCATGTTCCCAAGGGTACAACTGCTTCAACTCAAGGTTTAAAAAATGCTTAAAAAATAGCACATTTTTTCAATAAAGTTGCCATTCATTTTTATTTCTTTTAATAAATTAAGGAGGGATACAAATTTTATAGTTCTGTATTTTCAGAGCGTAACATTGAGTATACTTGCTAATTTGCCTTTGGCGAGCAAGTAAACTAGGCAATCCAGAGCAGTTTTCAAGGTAACCTCTCCCAAAGGTCACAGTAAAATATGAATATTGTTGTTCTTGTTTAAGCTCTCTTCTATTTGCTTACATAATTTTTTGATAGATAATAAAGCAATGAAATTTTTTGGTGCAATTATTAATGCTAGCAGCTGAGATTTAACTAAATAGAATCTTCACAAAATTTCCATATCTTTTATGGTTTGGCAAGAGTTGTCATTTTCTATTTGGATTTTTTGAGGACTAGATAACAGGGGACCTTGAAATTTAAAGACTCAGCCTCTACTAAGAGAAGCAAATAGGTATTTTGTATTTTGTAATGATGCCACTTAGGGTACTTGAGATATGAGTATCAATGGCACTGAAAAATGCCACTGGTGAATTTACTAATATTTAATAAACATTGTTATTAAATGTATCCTTAGAATAAAAATACTTCCCAGTAACATATTATAAAAAATGTATTGTGATTATATTTAATAAATATTAATACTGATTTTTAAAATGCTGCTGATTTATTAAAAAGCACTGGTTTTACATTGTATCTTGGGGGATCTCTTATGTTTTTATAACAATATTTTAAGAAAATAAGAGACAACAAAGAAGGTTAAAATAATGCTCATAGACTATATGCATTAAATGCATCCAGAACAAATTTATAGCATATAAGCAATGAATCTGCAAATAGCAAACAGAAGTAAGATCTTGTTGTACAGTAATGCTCACGCATTGCTAATTATACTCTGGAAACATTCAAACAAAAAAAATCTAATAGTATATAGTTTTATTAAAGATAAAAGCATATGTTCAACTCTCTATCCAATGTTAAAAAGGAACAGAAATCTTTAATCCCTTGGGCTTTTTTAATGTTGTAGATTGAATAAAATCAATGCATTTCAGGAATCCTCAGGTAAACGCAGTCACAAAATTAGATTGTAAAAAATATACCATTAGAAACAGGAAATAATGGAGCCTGCTTCACTGTTCAGGTCCTGCATCACCTCTCCCTAGCCCTCCTCCTACAGCCCAGGTTCTACTGTCTTCCCATGTTACTCAGGATGCAGAGCAAGAGAGGGCAATGCTGTGACAGCAGCTGGGAAGGATGTGTGCATTGTCAACCTGGCTGTTGCCAAAATGAAATATAATGTCAACATTCAGCTTATCTCAAGCATACTAACTTGGTCTCTCCTTCACCTAGCTACAGATTTTAAAGCCCACTTGAAGGTATTATTGACCTTTCACTTCTTTCCAAGTGATTTCAAGCTGGCTATCAAAAGTTACTTGCAGAGGAAATGACTGATAACCAAAGCAGACAGCACACACACACACTGTTTCCCAGGAAACAGCATAAAAAACTTCAGGAATTAGTTTTTTTAGAACTCATTTATCCGCATGTTATATTTTATTTAATAGTGGATATCTAAAACTTCTCAGTTTAATTCCTTTGTGAGCTGCGTGATTCATTACACCATGCAGCTGGGACCACTGCACCTTTTTGTGCTAACAGCTCTCTTTCCCAATAAACTGACATATTTGGCAATACAGAACACACAAATAATTATTGCAGGAATCCTCAAATTATGAAGTATTACAAACAAAACTTATTTTCACCTTTCATTTCACATTACCCTTGCCCATTTAGTCCAACCCTAATCATCAATGCCAGTTGAAAAGCTCACTTTTATACAGAGAACATTAGCACCCCTTTTCTTATCTTCACATTGCTTCCTTTGTTAATTGATAGTTCTCATGTAACTCTCTCTTCCTGTTTACATGCCAATATTTCTTCTATCAGTCTCAAAAACTGATTCATATTATTTCAACTCTTTGCTCTGTAGGCCACATCTCCAGCCCTTACTCTGCCCTTACCCCTTCATAGAATCATACAATCATGAAATGTAAAGGTTGGAAGGGACCTTAAAGATCATCTACTCCCAACCCTCTCTGCCATGGGCAGAGACGTCTCCCATCAGACCAGGTTGCTCAAGGCATTATCCATCCTGACCTTGAACAGTGGCAGGCCTGGCACATCCACAACTTCTAAGGGCAACCTATTTCAGCTTCTTACTGCCCTCACAGTAGAGAATTTCTTCTTAATACCCAGGCTAAATCTCCCCTCTTTCATAATCTTGTTCATGCTTTTCTCCACTCTTCTTAACCTAATGTTCTCCAGTAGAACTATGAGTTGGCTTCACTGCTGTGGCTGTCAGTGTCAAGCTTGTCCCTGGCAAGCTGTGGGGTGATATGCAAAGATTAGAGCCATAGGGTGCTAGTGAGGATCCTCTGCCACTGATTCTGAAATGTACTAGCCTTACTGAAGCACACTTGCAGTCTTAGGGAGATGAGCCAGGGACTCCTGAGGTAACAGAAGCCAACAGGGAAACACCAGGGAGGCAAATGTCTCAAAGGAATTCATGGGTGCTCCTCTAGAAAGGTGACATGACTGAGAACTCAGCTGAAGTGCCTTTACACCAATCCACACAGAATGAGCAAAAACTAGAGGAGCTGGAAGCCACTGTGCTGCTAGAAAGCTACAACCTTGTTGCCATTACTGAAGCTCAGGGGGAAAAATTCCATGACTGGAGCATGATTATTGAAAGCTAAAGAGTGTTCAGAATAGACAGGGGAGAAAGGAGAAGATTGCTCTCTGCCTCAAGAGCTAGATTGAGTGTGGAGAGTTGTCTTAGAAGAACATCCATGAGCAGCTTGAAAGCCTGTGGGCCAGAATCAGAGACTGAGGCAACAAAGGGAACTTTGTGACTGGGGTTTACTACACACCCCTGATCAAGGGGAGTCTATCAACAAAGTCTTTTTGCAAGAGGCATTAAGCTCACAGGCGCTTGTCCTGATGGGGAGCTTCAGCCCACTCAGCATCTGCCGGACAAGCTAACTTTGTCCTATATTCCTTCCATAATTGTAGCTTTATGTATGATCTCCATCAGCTGAGGCTGGCTGAAAGGGGAAGATGGACAACATTTTCTTTCATTCATTCTTTTCTAGTTACTTCTATGATCCACTTTACTGAAGCAAATGGGGGTCAGTCAGTTTGGTGATTGCTTTAGACAGTAGCAATTTTCAAGACAATGGATTCTGATTACCATTTGACTTAACTCTCTACATAAGGACAACAGATTGCTGAGAAAATTTAATTCAATAATCAAGAGATTCAAACATTGACTCTTACTAGACCTCAAAATCCAGACAACATGTTTTAATATACATACAAATGAAGTGCTCTTCCCCTATAAAAGCAAAATCTTTTGGCTGATGAAAATGCACCCATAGTATTTCCCTTGGGACTCAATTAGGAAAACTGAAGCCTGCTCATTTTACACTTGAAAACCACCAGTGACATGAATAACTATTTTTAAATCTTACTTGTCCCTAAGCAGGAAAGACTCTTGCAAACCAGTGAATTAAGTCCTGTCTTGGCTGTGGCTGACAAAAAATACTGCAAACCTATACACAGTTGGGGAAATTTATTGTCAACCACAACCAGCTGCAGCATGTATTAAATGCATACTGTTGCATGTATTCAAGCATCAGAGTAAGTTTATGACTACTCTCTTCCAGGAAAATTCAGTCATTAATGAATCATACGAACTGTATCCTAGATAAGAAAAGATTCAAAACCATGGTTCTGATGAATGTGTGCTGTTTTAACTGCATAAGCACACATATACATTTCATTATATAATTGCCACTGAGATTTAAACATTTCTCTTTCTGCTTTTCAATGTATTGCTTTTCAACTTGTTATTTTCATGAAGAATTGTGAATTCTTTCTCACACAAATACCCAGTAAAGGCAGTAAAATACTACTTCAGAACTCCTGCATTTGCTTTTCTGTTCAATGTTATCAATCAATAGTAGTATTTTGAGCAGTGGAAAAAATTTTACATAAAGGCTTTTAGATGAAATGAGAGAAAAATTAAAATGAGTAGTAAAGTCCCAAACAGGATAAGAGAATTTCCTAAAACTATGTTGATGTCTCAGTGTCCCTCCAGATGCTGTTAATGCTAGTAACTTCAAAACAACTACCCTAAAGGTAGCCAATTTCTGGAAAATAAAAAGGTTAAAAAAAAGGAAGGAAATATCACATAACCTTTGTGTGTGTGTGTTGCTTGACTGGAGCAGCAATTCATGACTTAACATCATCTTCAAAGTCAGCACTGATGATTTAAACATAGCATGAGAAGAAGTAAACAACAACAAACCACTAAAACACATCTCTCTTCTTTCTAGGTCTTGCTTGAAAGAGATTATGAGTGAGATGGGCCAAAGAGATGAGGTCCTTGTTGAACAGGAGGTCAATGTTAGAATCCCAAAAGTAGTGCCTTTGTGTTTTGGTTAACTCCGTAAAATATGAGGTCCAAGAAACACACACAGATCTCTGTAAAAAACCCAGGGTGAAGGCCAGGATCTTGTGGCCTGTAGCAGATGCATTAGTCAGGCTCTGAATTACAGTATCAACTGCACCTAAAAGAAGTACAACCAGTGAACTGAGTTGTCTACAGTGCTGACAAACTGGTGTGACACCACTAAGGATCACACCACAGAAATCCCATGTAATGCAGCACCCTGTGACGTACTTGGCCATGACAGCTTTGAACACAACTGAACACCACTGAAAGAGGCTAAAGATAAACCTATTTTTCTTTTATCTTCAAAGTAATAAATGACACTCTGCATTCCCTCACAATAACTGTTTTGAAGTTTCACACAGTTGTATAGACAAGAGATGTAAATATGACACATACAAAGTGTCTTAATTTCTGTTAGACGTATTTGACTTTTAAAGCTAATTCCATATATTATGAACCTACAGCAAGCCTAGATTCATCACAGAAGGCTTTCAGGCAAGCTCCAGGATGTCATCTCTTAAGTGCTCTACTACCATAACCAAAACCTCCACTAGAAATACAAAACACATATGCTACCCTAAACAGCCCAGGCAGTTGGGAATCCCCAGTGCCTCCAACTGTTGTATTTTTCTGATAGAGGAGAAATGATCTCCTGTTTGGACACATTCTGGACAACAGATACAAATGTCAACAGAACAGGCACACTGCAGTGCCAGTGAGTGAGTGATGCAACTAGGAGCAGGAGAAATGTACATTTGCCTCTGTGGAGGTGGATGAAGACAGACATTGTCAAATCCCAAGCAGGTAGATTAAGCAAAAAACAACGTTCCAGTTCTTCCTTTCTGAAGTTTCTACTCCACTGGGGCTGTAATTAGGTACCATAGTTCCTACCAGAGTTTTCCATGCAAAATGTTTTCCCATGTTTTGTCAGGTAGTAGAGTCCCTTTGAAAGCCAGAGCCAGCAGCTCTGCCAGCTGAATACAATCTCACAGAGTTTTATAGTACACTTTGGTCTGCTTGAAAGCAGGACTTGCAAGGAACCTACATAAATACAACAGTGCTTCTGCTGACATAGCAGTGTGTCAGTGGAGTGACTCAACACAGATAAACAACTTGCAAACTGAAAGGCAATACACACCCCTACAAATTACAAAGGTCTCAGAGCTGAGGACTCAAAAATTGGTGATGAACAAAGCACTTGTACCACAGATCAGCAATGACTGTCATACATTTTGCTGCATGAAAGCAACAGCTCATCTGTACCAGAGTTAGATACAGAATCCTCAAAAACTTTTCTGTGGCAGCCATACAGGGATGCAAAACCATGCCAGCAGAAAGTGCAAAGTTAGGCCTTGCACAGACGGTTGAACCTCTGAACATTCATACTTCACCCTGAGCAGCTGTGACTTGAGGCTCCTTTTTTGAGATATTTCCACAAGGTTTATTCCAAAAGATTGTGTGTCTAACAACTGTGTGCATATTTCTGAGCTGCTCTCCAAACGTGGAGGGAAAAGAGAAAATTTAAAAACGGAAAATCAAAGAGGCTATTTTTAGTATTTTGACATAAATAATTTAATATTCTAGATAAAATTACCTTTTATTTTCTGCTAAATATCTTAATTGACTGACTTTTTTTTTTTTTTTTTCTTTTGATGCCTATCTCAGTTTGGAGTTTCAGGTCAGACTCTATCCAAGAGTTTAGGCAGCTTTACGCAGCTGAATCCAGGAAAAAATTTCTGAATACACATCTTTGCTGGTTCTTACAGCTTCCAGTGCTTTATAATTAGAAACATTTAAAACAATAAGACTCTACAGTTACAGCAAGTAATTCTGCTGCTGTTTTTCTTCCTTTACATCTAAGGCAGAGATAATGATTCCTTTTCCAGTTCTCAAAGATTATTTAAAGTTATTTAACTTGTTCTGAAAAAAGCTGAGATTGCGCTTGAAGATGTAATTAATTAATTAAGTGTAATCCACAGCCACTTCTCTCTGTGAGGTTTTTGAAGGTGTTTCTCACAGACCTTTGTGCTTCTTGCAAGATCTTAACAGTTTTAATGATGAGGATGATAAAGGGAAAGCCATGTCAAATACTACATTGCTGCATGGCTGTCTATAAAAACGCTTTCTGACAGTAAGGTTAGATACAACAAAATTCTTAATATTTTTATGCTGGAGGGATTTAAGTATTTTCCTAGAACTGAAATTCATACAGTTTGCAACTCTTTCTAGAAGATAGCCTTGTAAGTAATGGTAAATTGTTTTAAGACCTGTAATTGTGATATTTCAATCACCACCTGTATGAAGTGTTCCTGGGAGATATCTGGTACACAGCACATGAAGAATTAGTTATACAATTTACACTACTAATTCTGAATGCTACACGTTTACTTCCATTTGCAATTCAGTTTAAAGAAAACCAAACCTCTAATCTGGGAACCTCCAAGATTATCCCTTAGTAATTGGTTTATACAAGTTTTAAACTCTTTGGATCTGTTTGACTGAAGTAATGGCTGGCAGTAGTAATGACTCTTACATCAATATTTTGGTGGAAGCAAGATAGAACACATCTCATAAAAAGCCATCTGTTTTAGTGAAGTTATTCAGAGAAAATATGCCACTTTCAAATTATGTGGATGTACTCCATCTCTCCTGAATGATTCATAAAAATATTTTGCAGCCTGAAACACCTCTGATCTATCAGAGTATTTTCTCCCATTTAAGATGTGATACCTCTCACTTAGACTTTGCCAGATTCCTGCAATCAACAGAAAATCCGTCTCCGGATAATCTCTGAATTGCTCTTCCACACTTAACAACCTTATTTCAATTATTTACTGACTTCCCATTCAAGATGGGAAATTATGGAAACAGTGGACATCATCAATTATAAAGAAATCTTTAATGAAGGACTGTTTAAACTTTTTATTTTGTATCCAGTGATCACACACACACACACAAAAGGAGTCACACCTGTATTACTCCATTCCTGATGCCATACAAATGGAGTGTACGGTCACATCCTTTCAAAACAATGACCAGGGACACCTCTAATTAAAAACTGAGTCTTGCACCATGCTGACACTAAAGTGGAAACGTTTCTGGTACTAGAAACAAGGCTCTACTCCTGGAAAGATTTCAGTATGAATGCTTCCTAACCGAAATACAGGTACATCCTTTTCACCCAATGCCCTCTTAATTTGGTGACAATATCTGTTTAATGCTCATGTTCTGGGGTAAACACTCAATACACAGTGAGTTGGATTCATTTTAAATTAAGACAAATGGGTATATCCATCCATAGGCATACCAGGTGTCCAGGCTCTCATTTTCAGTGAGGCAGCTTTAGAATATATCCTAAAATAGGGACCTAGTACCCAGTAAACATCCTTTAGGCTCCAAGGATTACAGGGATAAAATAATTTTCTCTTATGGTAGCATAGTTACCTACATGGGGACACTAAATTGGTACATCTAAGTGTCAAAAAATACCACCACTGTGTCTGTTCCAAGATACTCTAAAATCCAGAATAAAAAGCAAAAATCCTAAGACAGGCAATGAAATTCACTACCTGTAGTGCATCTTGTGAAGAAAGACCAGGGATATTTCAGCTGAATGAGGAAATTAACAAGATGACACATGGAACAACACACACCGATGAATACAAACAAAATGCAATTCAGTCCTGCTTGTTGTTTGTGCTGGGGACATTATTTTTGAACTCTTCACTCATTTGCTTATATATTTTTAAAATACAAATTTGCAAGTAGCTAGAGAATGATGGATATCTGAACCAAACAAATTATTTTATTTAGATGCTCAAGAAAGAATAAAAGTTCATTACATATGAATGAATATCCATAGTCTATCTCCACATAGCAAGAGAAACAATGTGTCTTTCCTGCATATTTTCTGTAAAGTTGCTTTAAACTGCATTTTTATCAGTTATTTAGAAGTCCTGTACTTGGCAATAGGCTAGAAGTTCTTGCATGCATGAGCAAGAACGTTTTCAAGTGCTTCAGAACATTTATTATCCATATTGCAGAAAAGAACAATCACAAAAATCTCTGGTACTCTTCAAAATATAAGACAAACGGGTATTTTAAAGTGCATAAAAAGAGGAGAATATTACAGTATATGGAAATGGGATATGAAAGAAAGTTTTAAACTTACCCTATTGACACTCCTATTTTTTAAAATAATTTGAATTAGATTTTTCTTAAATTCTTCTATCTTCCTGAAACACTTCTTCAAAACATGATTTGATAATTTAGTATCGGTTATTAAACTGATCAAAACACCAACTCCTTCAGTAAGGAAACTTGGAGCTGGGAATTTAGGACTGTTGTAAAAAACAGTCAGTCCGTCAAGCAACTGAGACACTGAATTGCATATGGTGAAGGAATCATTCTCAAGCTCTGAGAAGTCTGCTTGAAGAATTCCTCTTTCTGACAGTTTTCTTATTTCAAGCAAACATTGCAAAAACTGCATGGGAGCAGTCAGACATTGCTCCTTGCTAGTATGGCAAAGATTCAGTGGGGTAACTCTTTCCAACCAATGTTTAGAAGTGTTGACATTATGCTCAGATTGGTGAAAAACTGAAGCTGTGCCTAAAGAATCAAATGCAGAGTCATTACAGACATCACATCCAGAGTCTTCTAGCTGGCTTGAGTAACTTGTAGGGTTTATAGATTCCTGACCCAGAACAGTTTCAGCAGAGGTATCCTGATTTCCTGAAATGCAAACACAAAAATTACATTTGTGCAATGCTTAAATACATGCTTATTGAAAGTGCCATATATACTTTCTCCTTTTTACTTCCACGCAAAATTCATGTTAGATATGTGTATGTTAGCTCCCCAAGAACTTCTCATGACTAGAATTTAGCTGTGGAAGAAGATATTTTTAAATAAAAGTAAAAAATTTCAATAGTTAATGTCTATTTGTGAACAATATGTTTTATGCTCATAGTAATATGAACAGTAATTTTGAGTTTAATACTATCAGAAATTTTAAGTATTCCTATATATACTTTAAGTAGACATAAACCAAACAATCTAAGTGAATATCTATACTCCATTAATTTCCACGGAAGAAAATGCATGTAAATTTCTGGTCCCCCAAACATTTTCACTGCTTTTATTTTCAAAAACTCAGACTGCTTTTAAAAGGCAGTGAAAGTCTGTTACTATAACTGCATCAAATAAAATATTCTTCTTTATGTATACTCTCTCTCCCCAGTCAGGTAGGAAATTCTAACAACAGTCAAAGTTGAACAGAACATTAGGTTTGATTTTTTCATTATTTAACAAAGAGGAACATTCAGAATCAAAAGCTTCTTCAGTCATCACATATCTTATACCATCTCCTTCAAAGACACACAAACTACATTACAAGAGTATACAGTACATTCACACCAATAAATTACTTTTGTGTGCTACTGTAGAATCGCTTTCATCCCATTTCACACATTAAATACATTTAAGACAATGCCTCTTGACATAAACTCAGCTCTAGGTGACAAAAAACACCTGTTCTACATGCTACCTATGCCAAAAGATCACAGTCAAAACAAGCCAGAGAGGTGAAGTGGTAGTCCAACACCAATAAACATCTCAGTGCCACAAGGCCAAGCTAGAACCCCCACATCTGCCCAACTCCTGGCTCAGCCCTGCTTACTGGGGCAGTCACAAACTGCTTCCCCTCTCACTCTTGGAAAACTTGCCTATACCGCTCATTTTCCACAAGGATCCCATGCAGTACCATCCTCCCCTTAAATTAATTAAAACAAATTACAGATGGTTTGGTTGTACAGGAAATAGATGCTATATTTCATAGCAAGTTAAAAAAAGCAAAAAAAGCATTCTTAACACAGAAAACATCCCTAAGCAGCAACCTACAGTATTCTGTATGTTAATAAAACACTACTCAAAAATTTTAATATGGACTTCATTAAATTCACCATTTCTAATTAAATTCTGACCATCAATTCAGTCTCTGAAAACATACCAGTACCAATGAAAGCACTATTATCAAGATCAAAACTGGAAACGTGGGTTATTATTTATCGTTGAGTTTCATGTCTTTAACATTCAGACTTAATTGAAATTGCACGGTATTGGCACACAACTGACTCAAAATGAAAAGGCTAACTGTAGGGAAATCAACTGCCATTTCCAGGAGGTAGGAAAAGGCCTGGAAGGCCTTTTAAGGCCAGCTTAGCATTTTATAGATTAACACTGTTTCCAAATGTCCTGCATACCCAACTGGGAAAGCAAGCAAAGAAGCAAAGCACACTTCCCATGGTCTGACTAACAAGATCAGGAATCCATCTTTCATGTCTTCTCTCCCTAAGGTTTTGAGCAAAACCCATTTCAGAAGAAAAAAAATTGAAAAGTGGTTTTTGGTGCCATTTAAGGAAAATAAGCCCTTCCAGGGAATCCATCTACTGTGAGTTCCACTATGTTGTTATTTCGTTCCTGTTCTCAATCCCATGGGACAACATGAAAATTGCTTATGAGGATTTAATGTCAGAAGTAACAAAGCAAGAACTATGTACAAAACCCCTATATGTATGTTTTCTGATTCTCTTGTGGAAGTGTAAAGGGAAAAAAAGAAAAAAACAAACACTGAAGAGGTGAAAGAAAGGTGAAGTAATGAGAAGAAAAAGGGAAGAATAGTACAGCAATATCCATAGAAACCAAACTTAAGACATTCTCAAATAAAGAGGTAGGGTATTCAATGAAACACTCCTTCTACTAGGAGACAATACTGCATTTATGGTTAGGTTCCTAGCCACTGCAATATCAAACTCCTTTTCCATGATGAGCTTCCAGAAAACCCTGTTACAGTAAGTCTCCAATATCAGTGTATTTCCAGCTAAACGAATAATACAAAATGCTTAAAATTGTTAAGTTATTTACATGTTCCAGTCATTTGGGAATGAGGTAGCAGTTATGTTGTAAAAAAAACCAAAAAAAACCCAAAAAAACAAATAACATTTCCCTCAAAATGTCTAGAAATAGCGTGTAATTTTTTTCTTGAAAGAAGTTAAACTCATCACTTTGTACTTACCTACTATTCAAATAAGAAAGCAGTCTTGCAGTCTTCATGTTCACACCATGTGGTTATCAAGTAAAAAAAAAACACCAAAAAACCAGAAATGGCATTAAGCCTGCCTCAGACTAACAAGAATCTTTAAATACTAATTTCAAGCACATTTTACTATAAGTGTATTGGAACAAGAAATATGAAAATTTAGTGTGTGTGATAAAGTGACCACAAATTTTACAACACCATATGCAATGAAATATCTGGTCGTGAACAATTTTACAGTCTCCTTAAATTTGTCACATCAAATTCAGGAAATATTTAAGTTCTTAATTCCTATTTAGTACTTTAGTTCCTTACTAAACTAAGAACCTGAGCTAAAACACAAAGCAAGATCCTGAGCCCTAAACAAAGCAAGATGTGGTCCCACAGAGAGCCTTGGAGTGCAAAGACTGAAGAACTTACATCCCTCTACACATATCCACTGCTGCAGAAAGAGTATGGACTGAAAATCAGAAGCCACTCAAGGGATGAGGGAGTGACTTACACATGGCGCAGTGTGTCAGCAAGGTGTGCAGGCACTAGAACTCAGAACTTACATATTGCTGTGAGACCACAAAAGAGGCTTTCATCTGAGCAGTGAGACGCCAACCAGCCCCATGATTAGAGAATAGGGAGCCTTCAGCTAGTCCTAAGGAAGCAAAGCTCTAGGAAACACCAAGGACAGTCCCATCTCCCACATTCGTTCTCTCACTACCCAATGCAGAGCAGAAGAGGCAGCTTGTATGAGATCCGTGTAGTAGGAGCTGGCATGGTGGAAGATGCTTTCTTAAGAAACTCTGCTGGTGGCTACCTCAGACTGGAGAACTTTCGAATAAGAAAGGCCAAATGCTACATATAGTTCTACATTTAAAAACTGGAAGAAGGGTCCTCAACTGATGAAATTGCTGTGAAATGGTAAAATGATCCTCAAGTCTTTTGAAAAACTTAATCTACCTGCAGTTTCACCACCAACAGGGACTGCAGAACAGAAAACAGGCTTGAAGGTGGCAGAGGTAAGAAGGAAAATGAAGACAGGATCTGAATTCTGCAAAGAAAAAATTATTTCAGTTTCAAGCACTAAACATTGTTTATATTCTCTCATTTCATGGGCAGACACATGGATTATCACTTGAAAATCAAAACCACTGACATCAGACCCGTAAAGTTCTCTTAAAACTCAGGTACAGTTGATACTCTCAGTTCCACTTCTAAAAGAAAAAACAAGAGACAACTAAAAATGAGACATTCATAGCATTCCGCTTTCCAAGTAGGTGTTCAGTCAATAACCTCTAAAAGGAAATGAAAACATAAGTGAAATTATGTCCAGATCTACATTTTTCAGGGCTGTTATTCTTCATTTAATTTTCATTGATTGGTTTGTTTGAAGTGCACTTTCCATGAACAATACATCAAGTTTATTCTCTTATTTAAAAACTCATACATTTTCTTTGCCTTTCTTTCATGTGTAACTCTGCCTCTATGCTGCTGTTTTCATTACTAACCAAGCTGACTGGTTGAGGAAAAAACAACTCTTCCCTCTTCATGAACACTTATGTGTTTACCCCACTGTTGTCCTGACCTGGAACCAAGCCAAACTTCTATTGTTATTATTCCTCCATAATAATTCCAAAATATTATTAGAATATTATTAGAATTCTCCAAATAAGAAGCCTTGTATCCCACACTTTGCTTCTGCATTTCCATGGGGTTTTTTTTGTAAGTGGCTTGGAAAAGAAAGGTCCTTTGTTTGAATGCAAGGTGCTTTTTTATGCTTTTTAATGCTAAAGGTGCATGCTGACATATTTTATCCAATTTAGGGATAATTTCACAGAAATGAATATAGGACTGAGTATGTAAAATTCTCAAATTGTTCAATGCTAGGATTTAAGTGCTTCTCTAAAGGCTTAGAAGCATATACTTCAATTTGTTAGGGATTTTGCTTACATAAAGCACCGAAATGTTTAGAATTCACAGTAAGAACAGAGAAAGATTTTGAGGATACAAACATTCATTTTTAAGGGATCTCTGTAGATGAC
Organism: Vidua macroura; assembly: GCF_024509145.1. Classification (NCBI taxonomy): domain Eukaryota; kingdom Metazoa; phylum Chordata; class Aves; order Passeriformes; family Viduidae; genus Vidua; species Vidua macroura. The sequence continues at coordinate 83,195,106 of NC_071573.1, forward strand.
AGCACAAATCTTCTGCAGTTCCAGTCAAACAAAGCAAACTTGCAGTAAAGATATGAAAGGATACATAATCAGGTGACAAACATAAAGATTTGGGTTGGTTAATGCTCACCAAGAAGCTTTGACAACAAAAGATCTGACAAGCTTTACAATATTGACCATCTCAATGATGTGACTGAAATTTAAGTTCTAAACCAGATAGGGGATATTTCAAAATACTAAATGAATAAATGTTATCTCTAAAGACAACCTGACTGAACTGGTAGTGCAAAACTGTAAGCATTATGTCTTATTAAAAATGCTCTGCATTATGAAACAAACTGAGCTTTGCTAAGAGACAGGAAATAGCAGCCAATGAAGACTGCAATGATCTGGATTCAACTTAGTGAGATGAAGGCTAAAGTGAGGTGGACTCATTAAGAAGTCAGCTAAAGTGTACCTTCCTAACATCACTTTTCTTGACTACAATATGGTATAAATGCTTGGCTTTTCTGTCTATATATCCAGAAGGACGCAAACAAAGATCTTGAGGAACTAGATTATAAATTTAGTTGGGATAAGGTTGTCCAAAAGGGTTGTGAAACCTCCATTCTCAGAGATACTTAGAAAATGTCTGGACACAGTCCTGCACAACTGGTTCTAGATGACCATGCTTGACAAGAGGCTTGGACAAAATGGGTCTTCAGTAGTTCCTTCCAACCTCCACCATTCTGTGATTCTGTATTTCCAGGAAAAAAAATTGAATTGACTGATTCTTAGCTTCCCACAGTAGACTTAAAGGCAAAAGGATCCTAATTGCCACTTCTTAACCTGTTTTTACCATATACATTCAGTTTTCCCCAGAACTATCATTCTGTTACCCAGAAGAAAATAAATTAATCTACACTAAACTATGAATCCCACTTGCTTTTATGAATCTTATTCCTCATAATCACTACATATTTTATAAGAAATTAATAAAATAATAACAAACCCTATCTCTTGCTGGAAAAATTGGGTCGCTTTTGCCTCTGAATGGGTTCCTTACACAGAAATCTGGAAAGTAAAGGATGTTTCTTGGGTCCTTTTGCCCCAAGTATGTGCTTAGAACAGCTGTAGCAATGCCATCAGATAAGACAGGCAGCACCTGTTTTCCAAGGGAGAAAGTTTCCACCATCAAAACAGACCTGTTATCCATGGGAGGAGCAGCTCTCTGAGATTTCAATGAATCATTACACTCCAGCTGGTGCTTTTTACAGATTGCAAATTAACTTATTTAATTATCCTGAAAAGGCCTCAGCTTTCATAAAGTTCCCCATTGTGTCAATACAATTATGGAGAACAGATTTATATCATCATCATATTCCAAGAGCCATATTCCTATAAATCTGTACTAAACACAATTTAACTTCATTTTTGCCATCTCACAGATCTGCTCTCATTTCTTTGTTCTCTTCATAAAAACACTTCTTTGGTTGTGAGACATTCCTTGCCATGCTGCCTACTTGCATTATTACCACTGGCAGATGCACGGGAGTACACCAGTACACTTAAGATGTCAAATTACATTTCTGAAGTATTATGTGTCTGACACCCCTAAGTCTTAGAGAAAACATGTTGAGATGACACACTAGGTTGCCCTTATGGATCTGAATGGAGAGAAAGACACCTATTTTTATTTGGGGGGATGGGGAAGCAAGAAGTAGGGAGGTAGAATGTCTTTATGAAGAAACATCAGATCCCTAAGCACTTGAAAAAATAATCAGAACTGTCTTCCATGGCAACATCAAATTAAGAGCTGACTGCTGCCCAATGGAGAATCCTCTGACCTTAGAAAAAGGAAGATAGAAAAGCAAGAATTGAAAGATACCCCTCAGAGGCTGACAGTTCCTCTGCAATTGTCATGCTTTTATATTCCTTCCAAATACCAGTGGAGGAAAGTGATGACAGGACACAGCAATCTCTGTAACAGCAGCTCATTTAAACACACCAACCTGAAAAAATAGCCTTTCCTTAAACATACCATGGTAACTTAGAAATTCTAGTCTGTAGTCCTCTACCTTAGTTTCATGTCATATGAACTAGGATTGTTGCTAAGTGCTATTTACAACATATGTAAACATTTCACACTATATCATCTAGCTTCTGGGGAGGGAAATAATTTCCCCTAATAGACTAATGTGTTTGTATGATTATTATTCAGTCAGATGTGGACTGCTGTTAACCCCACTAACAAGGAAGACTCTTTTATGAGGCTGCAGATAACATATTCACTGAGGAAATCTTCAGGTTTTGGCCTGACCTTTCTGAATTCATCTGATTGGTTTCTCTTTGAAAATGAGCTTAAAAAAATCTATTATCAATTATGTTTTCCCACCACTCTTTTTAATATAAGGAGGCAGAGGAAACATCACAAGCTATATTACTTAAGTCATGATGGAGAGCTTTGCCCTTTCAGAAGTTTGAAATACAATTATTCAGAAAATATTTTGACTGGCCATCATTTTTCCTGCTATAATCAAAGCAGGACGTACCTGATATCCTGTCTCTGCCTACCAGGGAAATCCTGGGGTGTAAGATGAGCACCCAGAGTTTCTGTCTCTCCCTTTTGAGCAAGAAATTCCCAAGCCATGACTTACAGGGAAGTGGAAAGGGAAGAGGAAGTTGAATTCTGTGGCCCAAAGCAAGGCTGCTGGTAAACTGTAGCTGTGTAATGTTTATAATCAGTTTTACTTCAGCTGTTGAACTGGCTAGTTCCAGTTCTATAAAGCTCCCAGTGAGAATAAATGAGACTGAAGTGTCTTCATTCATACTAATCTACAAAGGAAGTTGCTCCCTTTTTTCCACACGTACAACTGGTAAAACTACAAAATGGTAAAACTAAATGCCTCAAGAAACACCAAGTTAAGGAGTGAAGCAGGAGATAAAAAATTCTTGTTTTCTCTGGGTATTATTCCCAAAAGAGATACAAGTTGCTTCTTTGACACAGAATACAATTTAGAGGACAGTATCCTGAAAGGTGAAACACAGACCCAGGATAAAGTTAAAAATGAGACACTCAGGTTAATCACATTGTGACTCAGAGGTCAGCATTTCCCTAAACACACAGACACACTGTGGTAGGGTGGCTGGCACATGTGCTACTGTGGAGGCTAAAAACAGGAGGGAACTCCAGGGCATGGCAGAAGACATTGCACTGTAAATGACCTATAAAAGGAAAAGTAACATAATTCTAAAAAGGTACAGGATAAAGAGAATCTGGTTTTTATTTTAATTAGAGGAGCAAGCAGTTCAGTAAATTCCTACCCACTGCATAAGAAGGGAGGAACTTGAACCAAGTTTGAAGGTGAAGCTAAGGAAGAGGGAACAGATACTTGAGACAAGTTTTGCTAAACATAAACCCTGGATAATCTATCTAGAACCTTCAAGAGTATCAGCTGGAAGCAACCAAGGTAATAAACACCTATCCTCCAAATTGTCATTCCTAAAATACACACTTGGCAAAAAAAGGGTAGAATACTGCATTTATGCCTTCCTGGGCTGGAGTAACAGCTGCAGGCTTTTAACACAGCCTGCCAAGAAACAATATGATCACTGATTTTATGAACTGATAAGAGTGAAGGAATTTGTCTTGGAGGACAGGTGCTTCAATCAATGAACCTATCAATTCATCAATGCTTTGTAAGAACTTTTCTCTTTTCTTGTTGCTCCAAAGCAAAGTGACAACAGAATGCTCAAATACTTTAAATGCTTATTCTTGAAATTACACCAAGAAGTTTCTATCCTCCTTTCTGTGAAATTTTAATCTGAATCAAAGAAAGGCATGAAACTTTGATTTAACATGAGATTTGACTTTTTTTTTCTACCCACGGACTTAGTTGTCAGGACAATACCATCAAGGTGAAAAATAACAGATAATTGCAAAAAGGTTTGCTTCTCCTCCTCCACATATTATGGACATACAGCCAAAAGCACCACCAAGGAACAGAGTCCTTATATTCAGAAAGACAACTGAACAGTAAGTCAAATAAGGACCTTCCAGACACAGCACAGTCAGTGAATATTAACCACTGCACTTTCATAAAAAACACATTCATTTGTAAGAACTCATACCACCAAGTAGTTTACCTGCAGCAAAGCATACTTCTCCCCCTAAGTTAGGAACCCACAACTTTTTTAGTGTCTCTGAGGACAAAGAACTATTCAGGTGGAACAAAGAAATTTAGGCATCATTTCTTTTAAAAATGGATTCTCTGTTCTTTATGCTTCATGTATTTGCACGTCCGTACTGTGTTCAACTGTATGTGGAGGGGGAAAACAGGTACCACAGCTTCAAAGAGCTCACAAATTTCTCACATCAAGGAAATAAAACTCCATGGGCAGTTTCTAATCATTCCTGAAGTCTCTGAAAGAGCTCCTACTATTATTACAAACAGCATGTGGGAGAGGAAAGCTCTCACATTCAGGATGCAAAGCACAGAATATACAACTGCAAAGTGAATCTTATCTGGAGAACTCAAACTCTTGAGTTCTCAAGAGGCACCAGCAGGAACAAATGCAGTCTTATCCTTACTGCATGAGATTTTCTGGTGGTGGATTTTGTGAAACCCCAATATTCCTGTATCTAAAGTTGTTAATCAAAACAGAAGAAAGCCATCGAAAGGCTGGGGGTTTGAAATATTTTTATGAGGCTACATTATTTTAAGCAGAACACCAACTCTAGAAATGAGGCTGTAGAAATGAGTGGAGGAGGAAAAGGATCCATATCTGCAGATTACTTGGTGCTAAGAGCAATCCTAGTAATCATCCTCAGCCCTAAAGAGCATACCTCTGGTATGATATTAGGTGGTAAACCTGGGAAATCCTAATGATGGCTTGATGGATCTATAGTAGTTTCACTTGAAAGGATAAAACACCACTTATTACCACTTCTTCTCCTTACTTAGATTCAAGCTCCGTGTGCCTTTGTATCTCAGCAGTAGCCACCCTTTAGCTTCTATTCTCCATGGGCTTGAAAAATCTCAAAACTGGCACACAACACACAAGAAAGGTGTTTTTTTTTTATCTTGGGGCAGAAGATGTCAGTGGTGTAGTGGCCCCTATTTCAGGTAGGCCTTGCTTCTACAACCATCTTCCCATTCATGTCAACAACAGATGCTCTACTACTAACATACATCATCAACTTGCTATCCCAAGGAGTGCATAGATCTCACCAACAGATATTCTATCAGGTACCAGCAACAACCTTTCTTTACTCAAAGCAAGAACGAGCATTTGTCTCCAGTGGAACTGTAATCATGAATGCACACTCAGCAGAAACAATGCAGGTGTAAGACATCTAAAATTAGAAAATATTATCACATTTTAAGTCTGTGAACAAACTTCAGTGTGACTAGGGTAATGAAAATTAACATCCTTTGCAAGAGGTGTTATCTGCCAGGGACAGTTTTCTCTGCCTATCTCACAATTAAAATTTAGAGTTTAGACAATCTTTCAAAAATTAGACTTAGAATACAGAAATCGCAAGTGAATTGATCTTGTTTGCTATATTTTGCTAATTGGTAGTGTTTTCTGTGTTCTGCTTAATGTAAAATTAGAATATCTTCTCCAGACATTAGATGTTTATAAAATTCTCCTGATAGTATGCAGCCAGTTCTTCAAAACTGTTGGAAACTGAATCTGAAAAGTTACTTTTAGTCTTAAATATCATGCTTGCTATAGGTTGCAGAAAATAAGACACACAGACAATAAAAAAGCAAGAATAGTCATTAAATCACTTCTCTGTAGAGAAAGGTCTATTATACTAATTAAATACATAAACCATTAGAGCTTCTAGCTGAAGTCTAATGCTCTCCCCATCAGTCAACATTACAAATTAGAAATCTTTAGGCATGGCAATAAAGACGCTGTTTCAGTACAAAAGCAGTGTGGTAAAGCCTCATCAAGTTTTCCACCAGGGAACCTTCTAAAAATCTCAAGTCATAAAGCAATTAGCTATACATCTTGATTTTAGAGATCATTTTAGATTCTCTCCTTCAGCCCACAGTATTTTGACCACATCTCCCAGGAAAGTATCTCCCCAGAGACTAGAGAAATCCCCCACTGCCTGATTTCCAAGCTCACACAGTGCCACCGATATCTTAAACTGAGCATGACTTACTACGCATGCACAAGTCAGAGAAACAGTGCTGTTTGAGACTATCTTTTTTTTTTTTTTACTCTACTTTGACTAAAAGCTTTCCTGAATCTAATAGTATCAGACTCACAATATTTTATAATATGTCATAAAAAACATTCACAGCATCCACTGTCTCAATACACTCTCAGAAACAACAGATGTACAGTCCTTTGCCTACCCTACCTTCCTGTTACACATATTATGGATTAGTGCTTCCAACACATTAGGCTTAAATTCTGATTTTAAAATCTGTAGGGTGGTTAAAAAATATGCATATTTTTTAATATACAATATGTCTTTAAGACATGTTCCAACTGTAAATGCAAACTAGTTCTTACAAACTAGTATTTCCAAGGTTATAGAGTAACATTGTGTATTGACACGTTTTGTCTGCAATTATTTTGTTTAATATGTATAATCAATGTGTACATTGATTCTGAGGTTAAATATATAAATTCTGCATAAGCATCAAATTCTCAAGCACAATCCCATTACAAATGAATTAAGTGTTCCACTACCTCAGAACTTTGGGAAAACAAAAAACTGTACACTGAAGGCTCTCACATCTAGGTACAAGAAATGGTACAGGCAACATGAAAGCTGTTTGGGTCCTTGCTATTGCAACATAGACAGAAATTATTTGAGGAACTTACTATTTTCCAAGCAGAATCTTGGAGAGATCCTGTTTAAAAGAAGTTCCTGTCGTAATCGAAGAACTTCAGCTTCCAGCACTTGCACTCTCCATTTCCATCCTAAATCTTGTTCAGATACAGTTCTGGCAAGGTCCTCTGTGTATTCTTTGGAACTCTTCCCTGGTGGTTTTGAGTGGATAATTGCAAAAGCCAATGCTAGTTTTGATATTTTCAAATATGAAATCTGTTTTTCTCTTCCGCCTTTGATTTCTATTGCATTAGAAAAAACAGAAAACAAAAAGGTTACTTCACTATGATTCCATAAGGAAATGACAGAAAATATTTTCTTGGCTTTGAAGACTGTTCAACAGTGAGACCAATTCTTTAATTTCTAGTGCATTCCTAAATCATCAAGAACAGAAATACAAGCATCTGTGCACAATGTGAGAACAGAACATACATGAGCTGCACTCAGCTATAAAAATAAAATTCAGCCAGTGTCTGAGAATAACTGTGGAAATAGTAAGCACTTCAAATAGCCTTATCCTAGCAAAATTTTTAATGCAAATGTAATCTCCACTAAAGCAAGGGTGAAGAAAGTAAAAATACTAACCTCAAAAAACCCACCCTGACACTCTCTCCCCCTCAAAAGAATTCTGACATGACAGAAGAACCCATAACAATAATCAATTTCGAGTTATTTATACTTAAATACAATGCATATAATTTCTTGATACCATAAGGTCTCAGTGCTCAAAAGATAAAACTTTGAGGTTGTGTCTGGTTTTGGACACCTGGTTTTGATGCCCTTGTAGTTTTAAGTCTATATTAAGCCTCAAGCCTGCAGAAAGCTAAGCAGACAGCATCAAAGGGATGTAAGTGGCTAGCAAGGTAAGTGAAGAAGACAGTTTTATAAACTTTGTTACAAACAGTGAGAATGGGGCAAAAGGCATTAAAAGAGTCAGAGAAATAAAATCTATTAAAATAGATGATTACATCATGTGCAACAGCACAGGGCCTAGGAGCAGAGAAGGAAAAATTAAATTAAACCCAACTCTATCTAATTAGCAAAGTTACTTTTTTTTCCTAATTCCACACCATTTTCATTCAGTTGTTTGATGTATTCTTTTCCTGAAAAAATATCACTCCCAAAATAGTAATTTAAGAAAAAAAAAATCACTTTCTACACTTTTGCCCTGACCTTGACATCTACATTTTTTTCACAATGTTGTTTTTTTCTTGTTATCCATCAAAGCTGCAGGTTAAGCACTAATAAGTTGTGTTGAACAGCTCTGAAATAGTCACAACACAGGTTTGAAAAACGTATTTTAGGTCATCCTTTCACCAGATCATCTGCTATCACTAAGCTGATTTCTTCCTCTGGCTCTACTCGACATTAGATAGTAAGTCATAAATCATCATATATTCATTTATCCATCAGGGACACTTACAGAAGGCACTGGTTTTTATGTATTTCTTTCATCTTTCAAATACTTCTGAAAAACACAAACAATCCCTTTGCACTCCTTGCACTCTGTCAATTCAAACACAGCAGCCAGTTAACACTTTATGTAGAACAGAGCACAAAGGACAAGAGTGCAAAAATTCCTTGGGATCTAGAAGGACAAGAGTGCAAAAATTCCTTGGGATCTATTTACCCACAGTTATATTTTAAGCTACTCTTCTCCACTTGAAACACTCAATTTCTGTCATGTGTCAGGGCAAAATCACCTAATCTAAGCCACCAGTGCATTCTTAAATTAATTAAACAGTAAGCCTTTAGAAACTGAACTATACTATATATATCCTTTACTTAAAGCATTTATACATTAAATGGTACTTTTGCAAAATTTCTGATAAAGAAAATCTATTTCACACAACTTTTCAATTCATATCTAGAATTTCAGTGAAGAGCAGAAGTTGCTTCTCTCAATCTCAAAGGATTAGCACCTCTGTGGGATGGCTAACTGGTGTAAGACTCTTGCTTGCCTTAAACATCAAAGGAAATGTTTACAAATACAAAGCATGCAAATAATTGAACTGCCTTCAAAGCTGAGAATAAAATGAAATATGTGGGATCACACTGAAAGAAGATTAACTAGTAACAGTAAGGTATCCAAAATATTTGGCTTTGAATATGAAAGGTGCTTTCCAGATTATCTCATCAATAGAAATTTCACCCAGATATTACTCAAACAGGGTCTGTCAAGCTCCATTCTTACAAAGTCTCTGCACAGAGCAGAACGATAAATTAGGGCAGGGAGAAAAATGTCTTACACTGTTTGTTTAACATTGTGGTACCTCTAGAGACCACTCTGCCAAAGCTTTCTGATTCATCTTCCTTTTAAGGACAAACACATATTTACTATCTGCTTCATAACATGCTTTGTCAGTTTTAGTATTTTCCTTTAAACTACATTCATAGAAGTTGCAAAACGACCAACATTCCAGTATGGGCCAGGGAGTGGTATTTATGCCAGCATTTCCTGAATGCTCAGGTGTCTTTTATCATCAGAGTCACCAACAACACCTTATTCATTGTATTCTATTTCTCCTTACAGGACATACTATTACAAAGAAAATACAGAGTTTGCTGTCTGACCACTGACATATTACCACTATGCTACCAGTATGAAATGCTACTTTGGTATCATTTTTTGACCAACCATTACCAAAATAAGGAGAGTCACTTTTTCATTTTATTTTGAAAGGGACTATTGTGTTTTAAGCATAACAAAAACTTTAGTGCACAAGGCAACAGTACAATGGAGACAAGTAAAAGGATCTTTCAACTGCAACATTCCAAAATGCTATTTTCTAAAGTAGACGTATCCCTAGTAAGTCACTTAAACCACATAAATTATTACCTCATTTTGTTTTGAGAATCTTAAATAGCATTCCAGCTTGACACTTAAGACATACATTTAATAAATGAATTAATGCAATTTGGAGTTTGAGGGATGCCTTTTCCTCTTTAACATTTTATACAGACTCACTTCTACAGTAGGAGTGCCTTACACTGAATGAGTTTAGGGAGATATTCTTATTCTGGAGGAAAAAAATCACTGGATTCCTGGATGCATTTCCAGAAAGAATGGATTTCTTAAAGATTTTATGGAGAATAAACAGCTCTTTCACCTGCTTTTTCTTACTGACACTATCACCATCTCTCTTTATTTCTTTTCTGATTAGGAAAAGAGAAGTCTATGTATCAAAAAAGCAGAAGTTCTAAGAGCTGATTGAGGCTTTTCACCATCTCCCTAAAGGGACAACTGCTCTCTCAGAAATTACTATGTAAGTCTTCTAGAAAAAAACACACCGGATGACACTATTAGAAATATGGTGATGCTGGCCAACTGTGCATTAGTAAAAATTGCACAGCAATCTGTTGGTCTCAGGAAGTGCTGAACCACCAAATATATTCCACTGAAAGCATATTGGCAGCTACAGAGTTTTATCAATAATATTTTTGCTATCAGCACAGAAATTACACCACTGGTTGGGCAGAAAAAAGTTTTAGAACCAAACCAAAAATTTTCCTTGATTGAGAACAGCACCCAACCAAGAGCAAAAAGGAGTCACCATTCTAATTCTAGCTGCTAATGCCAAAATATGTCTGACATAAAGAGAAAGGTTCAAGAATTATCCAAAGCTCCATTCCTGTGATTACTTAGCGTTAAGGAGAGAACCAGTAATCCCTTGCAAACTCTGCTGGAAGCAGGGCTCAGCACCCTAACAACAGATACCACCTGGTGACAGGTTCCCTATGCAAACACCTCAATCCACAAACTGATATTGGAAGAGCACCCAGAGGACATGATGGGTTAACAACAGTGTTGAACAGGGCTAAGTCTACAGATTTCCAACACAAGAATGACATTCCATGCTTCCAGCTCTCATGCAGAGAGAGGGTACTGAGAGCACAGACCTGATGAGATCCTGGCCATGGAAGGCTGCTGAGCAATTATTCACCTGCTGAAATAATTACAAAAGAAGTGATGAACTGTCCTGTACAGCTTGGTGTAACATAATCAAGGGGAACTGAGATTGGTGCAAGATCCACTGAAGACCTTTGATATAAGCAGGAAACAGGGTAACAGGAAGAACCAGGATAAATCAGATCCATAAGCACTACCCTAATCCACCATTCTGCCAGTGCAGTTTTGCAGGTGCATTTGATGCAGCAGCTCATATGGAGAGATTGAAATGTTGAGAGTTAATGACTCAAAGAATCAGACATTTACAGAAGGTGAATTCTCAGCTCTAGAGGTTTTAAGAAGTCTTTAAGGAATGTTTATAGGTAAAGGAGATGAACTTTATATATTTACTCTTCTGAGTGGTACATACAGTTTTCTCACTGATCATGGAAACAGGTAAATCATAGAGAAATGGGGGGGAGGTAGCTAAGTTATGGTATGATTTAAGATTACAGGTTACCTCAAACCAAACCCAAAAACCCAAACCCAAAACCTAAACTCACTTGGAATAATTCAACACTGGAGTAATACTCAGACCTTAGGTGTGATTTCCAAGTTTGGCCATGAAACTCATGGCTAATAATGGAGGAAACTGCTGCAAATGTCATAGACAAAACCTTATTGATTTCATAAGGACACTCATTTGTTATTCACTAGACCACTATCATATGAATTTAAAAAATAATTTCAAAAATTAATAGCATAAGATACAAAACAGACTGTAATTCATTTAACTTACAGGCCATTCCAGGGCTCAGTTTTCTCCACATGTGAAATTTTTATTTAAAAATAAGAGCATCTGTCAGGACAGAAACAAATCACCATTCACCACTACTACAGAGCTAAGAATCTTCAGACAGCCCTAAATATACAAAAAAATGCTTTTCCTTCAAAATTTAAGAGTATGGTCTGTCCTTAAAGGTACAAACATTCAAGGAAAAACTGTTTTGTTGCCATGATTTTTACTTTAACTAGTCTGTCAATTACACAGTGCAAATAAAGGCGAAAAAATTATCCACATCTTTGCAACCTCATTTGCTTTATACAATAGAAACCAAGATATTGACTCATTATGATGGAGCACAAAATGCTGCAATTGCTGTAGTGGAACTGGGCTGAACTCAAGAGACATATGGCCACAACATTAAGCAACAATCAAGTAAACTTGATTTAATTGGTATGCCTAACAAAATGTCATTTGTGTATATTATAAACAATGATAATGCGACAGATACACAATCAAGATCAACTGAAGTATGCCTCCAATTACGCAGCTTTTATTGTAAAAATGTGTATTAAACCAAGGCTACTCCATGGTGTCATCTTTAAACAACCTGTGCTCAAACACCCGAAGATATGTAATGTGGACATACTCAGTGAGGGAAGAACTTGCTTTTCCTACAACAAGCCTAACAATAACTCCAGCAAATGAACTCAAAATGGTAAAACAATACTGAAAATAATAAATATTTAAAATACTTTACGTCAAAAGCACAAGGAAACTCAAATGTAGCATTTTTTATTCCTTCAAACTCTAATTTCTAAATAATTTCAGCTTCTAAAATCAAATTTTATAAATTCTCCAAATCCAAATAACATGAATGAGTTGAAAAAAACATTTTAGAACTTACTAATGTTCCCCAATTATAACCATTTCAGAGAATTTAAGAACATAAGCAAGCATAATCCCTCAGGATTTCAGTAACATTTCTGACGTAGGATTTATCTCCTCTTAACTACAGAAACCTACAGTTTAGATGGCTACAACTGAGCTAGCTGTCTGGACTTCTTTTATTATCAATGGGCAGAAACAGAGATTTCTAATGTTAAAAATAAACCAAGTCATTTGTACATTTTATGGTAAAGTCATGACCCAGAAACATTTGTTTCCCCCCATGGACTACAAAGAGTGTTAAGATGACTACATCAGATGCACACACGTATCTTGTGGACAGCCAACTGCACTGAGATGAGCTGATGCACCACAGGCAGCTAAAGCAAAGACCTTCAAAGACCTATTTAAGGTACCTAACTAATAAGAGAAATTTTGCAAGGCTGAGAGCATCACCTCTTAAAAGAAGTTTGTAAGTCTAGATCTTTTTGATACCTCTGGGGAAGAAATAAATAAAAAAAAAAAGGCTTTCTAGAAAAAAACCCAGAAGTAATGGAAAAATGTTTGTGAGAATAACTTTGTGAACATATTACAATGCATAAAATAGCAGACAGGTGCAAATTAAAGACATAGGAAACATCAAGTATGCCTGGAATTATATGAGCATAAAAAATTGGTTTGGCTCCTCGAAGTTTCTTGGCCTCACTCTTCAGCAAGATCATTTGAAAATAGTAATTTATGCCTGAGTTTTATGGTAGTTTAAAATTGTGCATATATTCTCCCTACAAGCTGAGAGTTCTTCCTTTTGCACTCCTTTTTCTCCTCCAACAGGAGAAGAAAACATTTTATGTGTCACTCACAACAATATATAGTGAATCTGGCACACAGTACCATTACCATCTTTCTCTTTACTATTCTGACTACTAAAGACACAAATATGTTTCCAGAATAGGGAATTTATTCTATAAAACCTGCTGTTCAGAAATTAAAGTATAACTCAGTGGTGTAAATTTATCTATTCTTATGTCAGCACAGATTTCTTCCGCTACCAAAACAGAACTGTGCTCACTTAATCAGCTGGGTGTAAATCCCTTTGGTTTGGGAACTGAGGATGTACTTTTCATTATAGCTTTATGAGACAAAATTTATGAAACCATGCAATTCAAACCTTTATTCTTTTACAAAGTTTCACATATGCTAACAATAATTACATAAAGAATAAATTTACCGTTGGCATTAGAGACTGTGGAAAACAATCCCAGCCTTTATACACCGCCAAGTTACAAAAAGAAAGCAGCCCTTATCTCCCCAGTTTTACCTATTGCAGTGACTGTATTAGCTTTTGAATGCAGAATTTCAAAGCAGAGTTCAAAAAAAGGCAATCATCAAGAGTTTGGAGTTTTATATGAAGACTCTTTTGCATATCTCCTCTTCCTATGTTAAAATATAGTGACTAAAATATCACCATAATTTCAGTTTCACACTTTCAGCCTTTACCTGAACAGTTCAGTTTCCACAAGTTTTTAAATCTACAAGATCTATATCTTTCAGTGATACTGATTCATTCAGGTAGCCTTCCAGAATGCACCCACTGTATTTTAAAAACCTTGGGTTTGGGTTTCTTACAGAATTTAATATAGGCAGAAAGAAAGATGAGATTGTTCAGAAGGAAATGTCTGTAATAGAGGACAAGGAAAAGAGGGACTACTGCTAGGAATCCAGTACTCTAAAAAGCATACATCATGTGATAAAGAATGAATCCCTACATGTACTATAGACACTGACGTAATTATAACCACATTTAAATATGTAGTGTCTAAATATTAACTTATGAAGCACTGGAAGTTGTAAAAGACAGCGAACCACTGAAGAGACTTGCCAAGGATTCACAGCCAAGTCCATAGACAAGTACTTTTTTACACATTAATTTGGCTCAATTATTAGTTTATTCAAATTAAGACAACATCTAAGCCCCGAAGATGATCAGAAAGCTAGAGCACCTCTCTCCTCTGAACAGGTTGAGAGATTTGAGGTTGCTAAGCCTGGAGAAGAGAATGCTCCAGGGTTCCTCTCAGCACCTAAAGGGTATTACAAGAAAGCTGGAGAGGGACTCTTACAAGGGCAAGACAAGGGGAAATGAGTTTAAAAAAAGAGGGCAGATTTAGATTAGATATGAGGAAGAAATTCTTTACTGTGTGGGTGATGAGACATTGGAACAGATTGCCTGGAGAAGCTGTGGACGCAAGTCTTGGTTTTAACTGGGACATTTTCTTCTTAGTAGCTGGTACAAAGCTGTGGGTTTTGGATTTAGTTTGAGAATGATGTTAACAACATACTGAAGTTTTGATGATGCTATGTAGTGTTTACCCTAAGTCAAAGACTTTATAATATCTTGTGCCCTGCTACTGAGGAGCTGCACTGGAAGCTGGGAGGTGAGCAAGGCCAGGACAGGTGACCCAACCTGGCCAAAGGAATACTGGGACCTCTGTTCAGAAATGGGCTGTGCATTGGTTATCAGGAGCTGAGCAAGGCCAGGACAGGTGACCCAACCTGGCCAAAGGAATACTGGGACCTCTGTTCAGAAATGGGCTGTGCATTGGTTATCAGGAGCTGAGCAACCATGTTCATCACTTGATTCTCTTGGGTTCTTTTACTCTCTCTTCCTTTCCTTTTGACAATTCTTATTATTACTCATGTTATTAACATTCTTAGTATCAGAATTATAATATTTTTATTTCAATTATTAGATTATTTTTATCTCAACCCATTAGGTTCATCTTTTCTCTATGATTATCACTGCTGGGGTGGGGGGACTGAACAAAAGGCTGTGTGGTATTTAATTGCCAGCTGGAGTTAAACTCCATCCCTGGAACTGTTCAAGACCAGGATGGATGGACTTTTGAGCAACCTGGTCTAGTGCAAGCTGTCCTTGTCCATGGCAGGAGGGTTGGAACTAGATGATCTTTAAGGACCTAGAACTCCAGGCCATTCAATGATTAATACAAAATTAATCATTACTTTCTTCTGTCAGTCAATGAGAGAAATGCAAGTTTCAAGCCATATGATTTCTGAATTCCTAAGGTCAGAGTGATCAGAAGCTATCATTTCAATTCACTGACATTGGAAATAATCAGGTAAAAATATTGCTAACTTTGATAATTCTTTGATACTCTATTATATCTACATATTCACACAACCTTTTTTTTAACGAGAGCACTAATAACATCAATTGAATCCCAGCATCCATCCAACAAAACTTCACAATAGTGTTTTTCTTTGTGACTTACGTGAAATGGACAGGAAAAAACTTCAGATTTGTAACTAATAGAGCCAAGTAATTAATAACCGATTCATTATTATTAATAACCAAAGCAGTGGAACTTTCATGAGAAGGCTCCCATTTCCTCATAAATTCAACCCTTCCTCAGGAAACCACTCTGATAACCTGAGGCTGCCCACATAAGGCCTCCCCACGGAGACAAGGCAGGTGTCCCAGGGGAACTAGGTGGTTGTCCCAGGGGAACCAGGAGAACCAGGGGGCTGTCCGAGGAAGCCTTTGCACATGAGGGATGTCCCCAAAGGCCACTGACGCCGCGGGCTGGGGGCATTTCCCGGGCCGTGCTCCCCTCTCGGAGCCCCCTCGCAGCCTCCCTCAGAGCCTCCCCGGAAGCCCTGCCGGCCTCGCGCCCCGACCCACCTGCAGCAGCGCCGCGGGGGCCGCGCCCCAGCTCCGCGGCCCGTGGCTCCATGGCCCGGGGCCGGAACGCGACCCCTCCGCCCCCGCTGCGGTCGGGCACAGCCCCGGCCCCGCGGCGCACTGGGGGCAGCTCCTCGTTGCGGGCCCTGCGCTCCCACTCGTGTTGATCTGGACCGAACACGGCTGTTCCCTAAGGGAGTAGGCAGAGCCCGCGGACGCGCGGGCCTCGCTTCCCGCCGCCGCGGCTGGGATGAGAGGGAAGCGCGAAGGCCGGCTGGCTGCAAAGGCCGTCTCAGTCGGGAAGGTGCTGGAAGGGGGAAGCCGTGGAACCCCGCAGGAGACATCTGAAGGCCCCTGCCAGAGAAGGAAGGGAGCGGAGCTGTGGGCAGGTTTTTAGGGAGCGTGGCCTGCCTGTCTCAGCCCTGGAGTCCGGCCGCACGCTGAGCTCAGGGTCCGGGTGGCAGAGCTCACCATCACCTGGGTCACCCGAAACCACCGCCCACGCTTTTGCACTTCCTATTGCTATGAATTCCATGTAGGTCTCTCAAAGTGTTTTGCTGTTTAACTTATGCCTCTTTAAACTTTTCTTACCTAAAACATAGCCCCATACTAGCCACTGTGCAGAAAATTAACTCTATCCCAGCCAAAACCAGCACAATATCTTAAGAGGAAATGGGATCATGAAACTTCTTTTAACAGTGCATTGGAAATAGAATCTGCCTTTTAGTGGAAACTCCGTGAGCCAAGCTCACCAGTTAATAAATTATCCTTATATGAAAAATTACGTTCTCTACACAACTGTGCTGAAAAGGCTGTGATAAGCCTTCTTGGCCAGAAATGGAGTATATAGAGGCATAGAATCAGAATAATTTTGGCTGGAAAAGACCTTTAAGATCATTGATTCCGACCATTAACTCAGCACTTCCAAGTCCACCATTCAATCATGTTGTTCAGTGCCACATCTACACGTCTTGTAAATTCTTTCTGGGATGGTGACTCCACCACTTCCTTGGGCAGCCTGTTCTAATGCTTGACAGCCTGAAGAAATTTTAACTTGGTTGAGAAGGCTGAGGAGGGAGGACAGGAGAGATAAAAAATGCGTAATGAAGTCAGATGCATTAGGTGCAGTTAGGCTTATCACAATACATCTGGTTTTTAAGTAGAGGGTGGTCAATCTTTCTGAACACAGAAGTATTCAGATGTGACAAAATACGCTTTTATAACCCTCATCCCCATTTCTTGGACAATCTAAACAGCATTATTTTGATAATGCTCTTCAAAAAACTTTTTTTTGAAGATCAATATACATAGTGGAAAATTTCTGAGCTACTACACATTTTCTTCTTTTTTTGGGGGGGGGGCTTGGGTTTTTTTGGGGTTTTTTTGTTGGTTTTTTTGGTTTTTGTTTTGAAAGATTTGCCTTCTGAACTACAGAAAACTGTTAACACACTGGAACTTTCATTTTAGTCTTTAAATGATAAAAATGAATTAGATGGAATAAGTTAGAGAGCATTTTTATTCTGAGAGCACTACTTATTTCTCAGTGAAACTCAAGGAGAAAAAAAAAAAACAAACTATTCTCCAATCTTCTATAACTGACATAGCAGCAGCTACCCTGTCATTTCCTGTGCATCTTTTGTGCACGTAAGTAATGCAGATGCTTTGCAAACTGGACACTCATTATGTATATTGGAACATCCATGTTTTCATTTAATCTTTTCAGCTAAGACTGAAATAAAAGATTCAGAGACATCAGTGCTTTTACCTGCAAGCCTGTCACCTGTATGCAGAGAGCTGAATCTAAAAAGTAGAATTAGGCAGGGGCAACATTATTACTGTTCTGGAAAAGAAAGTGGCTTTGCTTTTTCTGAGAGTACCAGTTCTGCTTGCAATTATAGACTTATTGAGAGGCGCCTAAAACTACGGAGGCCTTCAACCGTTAGGCAGCTGCCTGGAGAGATGTTTTTCACTTTATTGTTTTGTACTTAAACTACATTAAAAAAAAAGAGAAGAGCTGTATAAATTCAGTTTTAGATGCACTGTTCCCATTTTTATATTTTTTTAATTTGGAGCTAGCAGTAGTTAGAAGGAATGTTTCTTAAACTTGCAAGTTTAAGTAACTTGCAAAGTTACTGTGCACCACTTTGAGAATACCAACCAAAGTACAACTTACTACAGTTTTTAGGTTTGCTTTTAAAATAAGTTGAAGCATCCCAATATCTTCAAGGTGGAAGAAAGCTGGTGTACCCCCACCATTAACAGAGCACCTCTAACAAACTTTTTTATTCATATTTCATCTGAAAGCAGCAAAATTTAGGTAAAATCAACTGCAGAATCACTGAGATGTGTGTTCCTGTTCTACTGAAGAACACTTTTCAAAAATAATGTGTAGAACTTACATTAACTTTATTCAGTGAGTATTCCCAGTAATTACATAGAATCATAGAATCATTAAGGTTGGAAAAGACCTTCAAGATCATCAAGTCCAATCTTCGGTTAATTTGACCAGGGTCTAATTAACAGCACCCTGTTAATTAGACCATGGCACTGAGTGCCACATCCAGTTATTTCTTGAACACCTCCAGGGACAGTGACTCCACCACCTCCCTAGGCAGCCCATTCCAATGCCTGACCAACTTTTCAGTGAAGAGTTTCTTTGTGACATCCAGGCAGCATAATCTAACATACTTTTTTTATAAATGAACAATGTCTGTGTGCACATGCATTGGTGTATGGTGCAAATTCATGTTATATCCAACAAATTAAAAATAAGCTATCCAGACATGGGGTGATTAGCACTTACGTAACCTCAACAGTGAAATGAAGCTTCAGTTTGAAATAAGCAGTTTGTAGTTTGTGAAGAAAGATGATTTTACTAGTTGCACATAAATTATTTTGATCTTTTTATGAATATTTCTTTTGGTCTCAAGAACAGTCAAAGGATATCTTTGTGCCAAAAAGTCATACAAAATAATTAGCTGCTTTTGTTGTTAATTAAACATAAAAGCAGTGAGGTGTTTAATCACACTAGAGGTCACGAGTTCTCAGTATTTAACCAATCCACATGCTGAATGATTTCAAACAACTGAGTGGTCGACTAAGAGCAAAGCCAAACAATACAGGCTTCAATCAGTTTTAAAAGTAAGTGGATTACATTACTGTCAAACAGGCATGCCCTGCTTTTAGTGGATGGTTACAGTATCAGCAACAATTTGAGCATGGAAGAATATATTTTCATTTGGAGAACTACAGGCTGTTAGAATTTATAAGACATCTTTATATTTTAATGCATGTCTTCTTGCCTGAGAACTAGAAGTGTCTGAAAACATATGAAACATGCTGTCTTAACTATCATTGCTGCAATTGTGTTTAACTTAGATGGGGCAAGAGATACAGTGTTTTTAAAAAGCATGTGAAAATCATGAGCAAAAGCATCAAAATCTTCTCATCTGACCCTTTTTTTCCTGTGTTTCAGTGCTATATTCAATTAAAAATAAAAAAATTGGCAGCATGACTCTTCATTACTCAGCATCAAGCTGTTTTCAAAACAGATTATAATGTGTTTTTGATGGGTCTATTTTCTATGTAATTCTGATGGGACCAATATGGCTCAAGCAGTCCCTTTGAGCATCATCTGCAATTCTAAACAAATCATCTGATCCAGGATGTTCAGTGAGTTATGCAATGACATCTTTTTTTCTGTTCAGAAACAAAGCATTATCATCAGGAAAAAAAAGGATCACATTTCAGAGTCTGATGCAATGAAAACCTTGTTCTATAAAAACAATATAAAAAGTTAGACATGATACAAGAAGAACAAGGAAACTAAAAAACTTGTTACCATTTATAGGCACCATACCACTTATGAATAGATACTTTATAGTGCTTTGTCATCACTTACATAAAATTAATGACAACAGATTCCATTCCTTTCTATACAGTATATCCTGAGAAAAAAATAAAACCTTTATCTCAAAGAATTTCACTGTCTGGGAATCAGTACTGAAAGATTCTCACTCCACTAGGTATTAAAAACAATAAAAGCATGTTAGCAAGTAGTCAGAATGATACTTAAAAATTAATGTGACAATATAGCAGATAATTTTCTGCATTTAAATTTCATCATTTATCTAAGGGTAACAAAACAGTGTTGTGAGACCTTCCTTGTATACATCAAGAGATGTCTGAGAAGGAAAAACATATAAAGAGTTTTCATTTAATTTAGTACTTTTTATTGTAGTTCCACAAGGTTTTCTTCATGAAGTTCTTAAAAAGGCAGAGGTAAACGAGTAATTGCTATGATATAGCTGTCCTAGGATATAAAACATACTGGTTACACTTCTATACACAGAACTTTAACCAAACAACATATGAGCAGTCCTTGCTAACTGCCTCATAATATAGAAAATTGAATGCATTAAAATATCCACATTATTGTAATTGAATCCTGAGACATTTTGATTAGTATTCCTCTGTGCAAGCATGAGGTGTCAGCTGAATCATGGGTTACAATGTCCATTTTTTTCTGTTGACTCAGCTGGATCAGGCATAAGTTTCAATGAAGTGAGTTTCATTTCCTGGAGTGTACTGACTTAATCACACTTCACACACTAGAAAAGCCAGGTGCCCACTTAAGACACAGTGGTTGTGCTATTGCTTCTAGCACCTTGCCTGTGTAACCAGCTTAGAGCTTAAAGGATACAGAGTAAATATTTTTCTTCAGGTAGTTTGCACCTTGTTTCCCAAAGGAGCGTTGCACCCAGCAATCACGGTGGCGTTATGGAAGAGATTTATCTCAATACCTTTTGCCAAAAATGCTCTGCTTTGGGTGAAATTAAATAGTCTTTAGGCTACAGGGAGCTTTAATACGGTGAAAGAGTATTTAGCAGGCAGGAAGATGAGGTCTCCGATTTTGATTCCCTGGTCCAGATAGCATTTATTTTTCGTTAGAGACAACTGAAATTTGCCCTGTTTTCAGATAAGAAATCAAATTACCTTCATTTGAGGGGTTATATATGATTTCATATGACATGCAAATGTGGTACTTCAAGACATGGTTTAGTGTTGGGCTTGGCAGCATTGGGTGAATGGTTGGACTCAATGATCTTAAGAGATCTTTTCCAATGATTCCAAATGATTCTATGATCCTGTGCTGTCTCATCCAAAGAGTCATTCCTTCGATGGAAGAACTGTAATAGCAGTATTATCTTAGTGATAGTCTTAGTTAAGTGGGACATAGGATTGACTAGATGCCTTCTAGAAGTTCTTTCAAACCAAACTAAACCAAACCAAACTCAGTATTCTGCTCTGACATTCTACCTGACCACCCAAAGACAGACTGTAACCTGGTGAATTGGGTTGTAAGGTGAAAGAGATGGGCTTTAACACTGACACCAAAGTGAAAGGCCTTTGTGTGTGCCAGCCCTCTGACCTACTGAGTTATTGAACAGAAACTGGTTAACATAGCTATTATCTATATTTTGTAATAATTTTGGTATTCCAGATGTAAAACCACAGGAGAGTTTTTGGAGGTTGTTAGCTATATATGGACATACGTCTGATCTACACTGGAGGAAATAGCAAGCATGTGGTCTGGCAGTCTTACACACAGGTAAGACTTTTGATTAATGCAAGAATCTCCCCCATGGCACCTGCCTTTGCCAGTTTCATCCCTCCCAGGATGAAACTCCCTCAGCTGTAGTGCTGAGAAGTCCCCTACTAAAAAAATCCACAATCTTTGCACTGCATAGCAACATGGAAGCTGTTTTAAGGACCTGTGCCATATTGTGGCACTGTCATGGTCATGCGCTGGCATGTTAGGCTAGGTGCACACATAAGTAGTGCGTAATAAATCTATTCTTATAGACTGAGCAGTCCAGTTTAGTATTCAAAGTTATGTTAATGTGTTTCTTCAAAACGACCATGTTGTACTGCTCTTGTAGGCGAAGAGAGGGAGTGCCATCTGCTCAGCCATGCAAATTGTTACCATTTCATTCACTTAAAATGAGTTTTGTCAGTTTGTTCTAATTGTAAATAGGTCCAACTGAATTTAACAAGCTTAAACCATTAATTCATTCATTTTTCCAAGTGCAAAATGTAGGCTTCAGGTTAATTTTAAAAATGTAGATTCTTGAAGCCCAGAATTCCTTGTATCTGGCAACTGTGTAAAGAAGATTGGAGAAGGAAAAAACACTCCTCAGAAAAACTTAAATATTTTAGACTAGTAAAAGGAATTTCTGATGTAAGTGCTGTATAAATAGAATAGGTCATTTATAGATATATCCATGTACAAATATATATAAACATACATGCTTTTAGACAGATGGATAGATAGATACAGAAGTGACAAGGTAGCCAGGTTGTGATTAAGAGGCAAAGAAAGTATTTTCATTTATCTGATGAATATGTTTCAACTGTAACAACAGGCTTCCTAAGATTTCCTTTACATGAAACTTTCCTTCCCTCAGAAAAATCCCTACACATATCCTGGGTCAGTGGTTACTCAACTTTACAGCTGAAGGGCTGTAGATAATTCTAACAGATCAAGGTAGCTGTAATCAATATTGTATCTGCTTCGAAACTCTTAACCTGTGCTCCGTGGCTCCAGGCACTTATCAGGGAAGGGCCACAGACCGACATAAATCCTTTCTCCCAGCAGCTGGGCTGTTGCTTCAGAGAAGAAGAGCATCTGCTTGCAGCATGAGAGGGTCACATTACCATGGTTCCCATGCTCGATATAAAATAGTGGTGATATACAAATGCACCAGTAGGTACAAATGAAGATGCCATTTAAAAGTTGCATGATGTGACTCAAGTGATACAATTTAAAATTCAAATCAGTCTGTACCAGTTATGTCCTCATGCAGCTGTCCAGAAATCTGAAAGTCCATATGTGGGACTCAGGTTGCACATTAGAACTAGAAAGATTGGGCTGTGCATATTTTAAGGGGAGAAAATTGCATGTGCCCATAAGTTGCTACAAATAGCCATTCCATAGGAGGTTTTAAGAGGTAATCACCCATCTGCTAAA
Source organism: Vidua macroura (assembly GCF_024509145.1). Classification (NCBI taxonomy): domain Eukaryota; kingdom Metazoa; phylum Chordata; class Aves; order Passeriformes; family Viduidae; genus Vidua; species Vidua macroura. The sequence continues at coordinate 83,218,208 of NC_071573.1, forward strand.
ATATCTGTATTGTCTTTAATCATGTTTCTGCTGAATGAGTAGAAAACATAAAAAAAAATGTATTAAAAAAAAAAAACAAAATAACATCCCCCCTCCCCCCAAAAACCCCACAAAACCAAACCAAAACCAGGATTGCTAAGCCATATAATTATGAGGAAAACAAGCGATTAAAAGGAATTGGCTGCAATAAAAGTAAACCTAAATTTTATTACTTGTGTAATTTTGGGACTAGACATAGCTGTCATGACTTACAACAACATAAAACCCCTTTTAAAGGGAAGGACACTTCATTTAAATCCATAGAAACTACTGTATAAGTGTAGTTTATAAAATGAACTAAATTCAATTCTAACTAAGTTCTATTGAGTTTAGTTCTAACGAAATTCTAGACTTTTGTTAAGATAATTCACTGTTTGATCTTTCAGTTATGTAAAATATATGCACAGTTCTTCATTTCAGCTGTGACATTCATTTGCTCTCTAAGCTTGATTGACTCTATAACTTCTTGTCTCAAGGATTTAGGAAACAATGAAAGCAGCAGAGTGAAATTCTTATGTAGGCTACTTGGATAATTCATATCTGAGAATAAAGAAATACGAGTTCTGTGGAGTACATGTGATACTTGATATATGTGCTTTATATATAATTTCCTTAAGGTCTGTAAGAAAATTAAATTGAAGTTTAATCAGAAGTTTTGCTCCAGACTGATCTGTGAGAACGTAAGGTGAAATTGGATAAAGAAATGTATTTATGGAGATGATCCTCTTGTATTCCCATGCACCTTGCATTTGGAGAGGAGTTGTTTTCCAATTGCATAATTTTTGTTTCTTCTTCAACTCTAATATTTTATTTATGCTTTATTCCCATATCTGACACACAGATAATGTGCAGGAATACATTGAGAGCCATGCACATATGAATATCATTCTCTCAAGAGAAAATGTATGTCAAATAAGTATGCAATGTGGCACATTTGTGACCAGGGCAGGCAGTTTTAAGATGCATGACTTGATTATTTCAAAACCAGATTCCTTCAAAGATACCAAAGGCAGATATATGTCAAGATAAAAGCTACATGAGTTAGAGTGTAAAAGGGCAACCTAAACATTTTTCAAAGTATTCAGAAATCTGTTTGTTTGTATTCCATACCTCAGAACTAGCCAGACTGGATTTTTACTACACTTTGATAATAATTTATAGTTGGGTAATGAACAAACATGAACAATATTAGCACAACAGATCATGTTCTTAAACCTCTGTGTGTCATAATAGAAATTAAATACCTTCTCAACCAGAATTGTGGCCATTGCAGGTGAGATTCTATTAAAAAAAAATGTTTTCCTCTTTGTTTCCTCATTTGAAATATTAATCTATGTAGCCCTCAGAACACTATTCCTTGCTATTAAATGTCTTCATTTAAAATGCTTCAGCTTTTAAATGCTTCAGACTGTCCAGAGTTTTTGAAGTACTGTCAAATTTTGAAGAAACCTGTGCTGCCACTGGCATTTCTTCATATGCTAAGAAACCCTCTCTTCCTCATAAGGAATTACTTCTACACTTGTTTTCAGGGCTAAAAGTTGTTCTGCCAATATTCATGAAGATGAACCTGTCCTTGCTACTTACATTTTATTTGTGGAAAGCGGATCAGATAGACTGCCTGAATGCTCTGAGAGTTCGTTCCGTTTAAAGTCAATACGGAGCCAAAGAGATGGTCCCAATGTCCCACAGATCATTCCTTGGACTGTCAATCAATATATTTCACCTGGGTCTCTCTAACTAGTAAGTCAAGTAGCAAGTAACACCAAGGAGGGAAGCACACATTGGAAACATAATGAACATCTCAGTAAGTGAGACCAAGGGTCTATCTAGCCCAATTTTGTCTCTCATATAGTGCAGTGGGAAAGGCCTGTTAGAATGTTTTTTAGAGTTTATTTGCTGGCATGTATTTTCTCCATTGTGTGCTGTTTCAGCTTGTAGACACTGTTGAGCTCTTCATTGCTGCTGTAATGATCATCCTTCATTCCTGGTCAGTATTTTTTTCCTGTACTGCATCCAGCTCTGGGGTCCTCAGCATAAGAAATACATGGACCTATTGAAGCAAGCCCAGAGGAAGCCGCCTCTAAAGATGATTAGAGGGATGGAGCACCTCTCCCATGAGGAAAGGCTGAAAGAATTGGGTTTATTCAGCCTGGAAAAGTGAACACTTTGAGGCGACCTAATTGCAGCCTTCCAGTACTCAAAGAGAGTCTACAAGAAAGACAGAGAGGGACTTCTTATAACAGCCTGTGTTAATTGGACAAGGGGGAACGGTTTCAAACTAAAAGACAGTAGGTTTAGATTAGATATCAGGGGGAAGTTCTTTACTGTGAGGGTGGTGAGGCACTGGTACAGGTTGCCCAGTGAAGTTGAAGATGCTCCATCAAAGTCAAGTTGGATGGGGCTTTGAGCAACCTGGTCTAGTGAGTTCCAACCTCCCTGCTGTGCCTGCACGCGGCGGGGGAGTTGGAACTAGATGATCTTTAAGGCCCCTTCCTATCCAAACTATTCTACAATCTTATGATTCTATGATCCTTCTGTTTTGCTTGTATATTTTTGGTAAGAATGTGCCATTGCTTCAATTTTATTGAACAGAGTGAGACAGGAGATCAACCACGGAGTGAGGGAACTAAACTTTTGTCTCCAGCTTCTCTACTAGCACCCTATCTAATGAGGTCAGTTACCCTGTTTTACCCATGTGATTAAGAAAAATACTGATTAGCAACTTACTTGGTCTTAAGTTTTGCCAATTTTTTTTAACCTAGTTGCTTTCATAGATGTTCATTTATTTAGCCTTCTTCCGTGTGGTAATACTTATTTCCAAGATCATCCACTAGGTTTTCTTGTCGGTTATGTTCAAAGAAAAATGCAGTTTATACACATAGTCTTTACTAATATAAGTAATGTTTTTTAACCATATCTCCTTCCAAGTGTTACTGATCATAGTCAAGATGATTTCAGCTAATTGTCCACAGGAGATAAGTCACCTGATAGCCATTGGACACTCCATTAGCAGAAAATACCAAACCCTTTTAAATTTAGATTGTAAGAGTAAGAAAGATAGTAAGATGAAACTGTCTTCAATAAAGAAAAAGAGAGGAGTTCAATAGGGCTGACAGAGAATTTGAAGCAACAAAGAATTTGGAGACATCAAAGAGGAGTTGGTTTTTGTTAATTTGCCTTTCTCAAAAGTGGCTGCTTTCCATTTTTATTACCCTCAAAGCTCATCAACTAAATTTTACAGAGCCTTACTTCACTTTTTTGATAGAGGACTTATTTTGATTGGTTGAAATTATGCATATTTTTTTTTTCTCCTTCTTTGGTGAAATGACAGCTGTAAGTCAGGCTGCAGCCATATACAATATCACTATTTATATTTTCCAAAAATATATATATTTATGCATCAGAGATGTTAATTCAGTTTTGAAAAACTGGGTGCTTAGATAAATTGGCTATAAATTGAGTAGGTTTTTACATGTGTCCAAACCACTATTCCTCAAACCTAAATTCTTTGCATGTTTCCAGGAGATTTATATTTTTCTAACAGAACTCACAAGATACTACACCATTTGTAATTGAAAGAATTGCTATTGAGTACTGTGTCAAATGTCATCCCATACAGATTTTCTATGCTTAAATTACAGTTGCATGACTTTAATGCAGTTAGTTCGCACCACAAGGCTAAGAAAGCCCCTGTGAAATATCTAAGTAGCTCACAGAAACCTTGCAAAATCCTGCCAAATATGGGAAACTCTAAAAAAATAATTCAATTTTCTCTGAATGAATTAAAAGATTATGTAAATTTTCTTGAAAATAAAACTTTATAATTAAAAAACTGATAAGTCCTTCACTATAAAATCATAAATGCCACTCAAATTGGACTTTTATAAGGGCTTAGACAGTGAGATTTCAAAGGAAATAATTTAAAGGAAATATTGAGTTATTAATATCAGAAAATCATGAACATTCGATTGCTAGGTGACTAAAACAGTTCAAACTAAAATGAAAAAAATATAAAGAATGTGTTTGTATTTTCATTTTAAAACAAAGAAACAATAAGATTATAAAATAATTTTGAGCCTCCACAAAACCTACAGGGTAAATCTGTGCATTGGAAATTTTCACATCCTGTTCATTATTTTCCCCTAGTTTGATTCTTGATTTCTGGGATCACCTAGAAGCTAAATTTTCTTGCAGGATGATTAGCACATAGAACAATCTGCTAAACATTTCAAAGAAAGAAAAATAAAGTAAGAACTCATGCTTTTGGTAGCGAGTTCTTTAATGTCTTAGTTATAAATACTGCCAAAAAACATGTGACAGAAATTATAAGGGTAAATGCACCTTTGATTGTGAAAGATGCTAAAAATATTTGATAGTTGTGATGGTTGACCTGGGCTGGGTGCCAGGTGCCTTCCAAGGCACCCTATTTTCTTCCCTCCTTGGCAGGATGCAGGTGGAGAAAATAAGAAGCAGGAAAACTCATGATTCAAGGTAAAGGCACTTTAATAAAGCAAAACCAAAGGTTGTACATGGATGCGAAGGAAGACCAAAAGATTTCTTCTGTACTTCCCATCAGCAGGTGATATCCAACCACTTCACAGGTAGGGCTTTAGTATGAATAGCAGTTGCTTTGCAAATGCTGTACTAGAAGTTCCATCCCTCCTTCTCTCAGCCTTTTTGCTGAGCAGATGTCCTATGGTATGGATATCCCTGTGGCTACTTTGGGTTAGCTGTCCTGGATATGTCCCCTCCCAAGACCTTGCCCACCCTCAATCTATTGGGTGCAGTAAGGGAGTCTTAGAGGGACAACACTGGTGCTATGTTATCAACACCTTTCTAGATCCCCTACAGTGCACAGCACTATGAGGGCTGCAGTGGGGAAAGCTAGCCCTGTCTCAGACACACCCAATACAGTAGCATCTCATTTTAAAGTATGTTTTTTAATCTGTTGAAACAGGTCATTGTCTTCTGATGTCTAATATTAAAATAAACCCCCAAGGCCTCATAAAAAAGTGTTTTCTTGTTTAAATAGTCACTAATAATAACAACTGAAATTACCATCAAGACTCTGAAACTGTATAGAAGTAACTGTAGAAACTTCTTCTATAGGAACTGGAAACAAGAATTGTTACAATTCCTTTCATTGTTTTCCTTTATGCCAAGTCTCTGCGCAATATGTTTAAGCCCAAAAACATGCTACTCACGTACAATTGAACTGATTAAAAAATAATGATACGCATTTGTAAGATCAAGGCAAGCATCCTTTCTTTTAAAAAATAAAAACATTACTGCAAAGACTTAAATGTAAACAGCCAGTTGGATGAAAAAGAGCTGAACCTGCTTTTTTGATACCATTTTCTGGGAGGGTTATTTCCAGTCACTTCAGCTACGGGTCAGTGAATAAAAAGTGTCTGCCCCTCCTCTTCCCCTCACGAGGAAGTTGTAACTGCAGTGAGGTCTCCCCTCAGTCTCCTCCAGGCTGAACAGACCCAGTGCCCTCAGCTGCTCCTCACACAGCTTCCCCTCAAGGCTCTTCACCATCCTTGTTGCCCTCCTTGGACACTCTTGAATAGTTTAATGCCTTTTTTACATTGGGTTGCCCAAAGCTGCCCCCAGCACTCGAGGTGAGGCTGCCCCAGTACAGAGCAGAGCGGGACAATGCCCTCCCTTGCCCAGCTGGTGATGCTGTGCTTGAGTTAACAAAAGTGAGGTATTACTAGCCATCTTAATTAAATCCCCCTTCATAAATTCCTTGCAAAATCTTTATGACAAGTAAGGATCAGCCAGGAATCTCCTGTGAATTTAAAAGAAGGGGAGAAGGAAGAATACAGAAATTTGAAAAGTAATGTGAAAATGGGAATGTTTTTACTGATATTTTGGAGGCAAGCCAAATTACTCATTTGGATTCCTACTTGCACAATTTATTTTGTCAATCTTCTTTTTATATTGCATAAGAGATTAATGGGAAAAATAAGGACACAGAAGAAAGTTTTAAAGTACTTAAGCTGACAATCCAAGTATCATAGATGTTGAGTTTGCAGGCAGTAAATCCCTCCCCCTGCAGTGGGCAAGTCTCTCTGCCTCCAAAGAGCTTTAGGAGAGACATAGGATGCTTTGGATTCAGCAGGATCACTTTCATAGCTTTCTCTGACATAAGAGAACAGTAGTATGCATTAAATGTAAGCTTTGTTGGTGGATTGGATTAATTTTACTAGTGACATAAACTGAATTTAGACGTACAAACTGTTTAAAAGTTTGAGCTTCAAAGGTAAACCCTGGAGCCAAATTCTGGGGTTCCTGAAGTGCTAAAGATTCTGCCAGGTTTGGTTTAGAGTTTTTTATAGGCTGTAAAAGACAAACTCTGAAAAAAGTCTTCAAGATTTGATTCACTGTACCAGTTAATATGCCACATCAGTTCCTTTGGTACTGCATTCTTTATAAATGAAAGCTTTCAAATTGAAATCAAGTTTCTGGCAATTGCCTTTCTGAGGACAAACAAAAGAACCAATAAGGAGCTGTGCAAGACCCTTTCAGGAAGTCATTTAGGAGCTTCAAATTCTGCTTGAGAGTTTTCCCTTTGTTATTGAACTGATTGCTTCCTCCTTTGGTATCTGCTCCTCTACCCTGCAAATGAAACATCCAGTTCTGTCTTTCTGGGGAGAGTTGATGGATGAAACTGTTTCCTACTATGCACTGCTACCCAAGCTCTTTTTATCCCAAATGGATTCTGCATATGGCTGATTTTCCCCATACAAAGTAAGAAGTAAACAGAGAGTGATAGATATTGGCTTTCCATCATCTGATCTGTCAGCTGCTGTACATTAGGAAGTTATCTATGCCTTTAATTGTGAGTAGGAGAGGGATTTAGAGCTTGCAGGAGCATAATTGTCTCACAGTAAATCTACAGATAAGCCCCTCTTCCTTACTGCCCACACAGTTCCACTGATTTTAGAATATTAAATTGTCCTTTTCCTTTCAAACGCTGCTGCCTGAAGGAAGATCTATTATCCTGTAGTCTTTGTAGCTTAGACTCTAATGGGATGCTGATATTGCAAACCAATAGCTAAAATGAAGAAATATTGAAATGAAGCATAAGGCTTCTTTTATTACTGCCATAGTTCTTTACTACATTAATTTTGAAACATATTTCTATTTTCTGTCTAATCGCGGTCTTAGAGTTAAAAGTTTTGATAATTGACAAGTTTCTTTCTCATGTGATGTATTCCTGGAGACAAGGTGTAAGCATCTAGGGGAAGGTAATGAAGAGGAAGGATTTCTGCCTTTGACTGTGCCAGACACTGTGACATTTTCTTTTCAGTTTACTTCAGCAGATAAAACAGACTTGTTTTGATGTCTGATTCTCAAATTTCAGTGAATTGCTTATTCCTTATTGTGAATGGTTTCAATTCAAGTGAGCAAATACCTTACAAAAATCAGATAAATGGTCCTGTGATTAAATAAATACCTGCAGTCCCTCTAGGTTTGTCTTTGGTTTTTTTTGATCTCCATCAATCTTGTCTTTTCTGTGCAGTGAGGATACAAGAATATGTGCCTATTTAGCAAAGACTATTTGGGTAAATGAGATAATGAACAGCCACAGTTACTTGTATTCCTCAACTGTGTTCCTCAACTGTTCCTCAACCTGCCTAAGAAGACAACTGATGTTGCTCATTGGTATTATTAATAAGACAAAGGCACAGGAGAAAAATATCTGTGTTTTTCCATCCTCCATTCACTGGCAGGAATTTACACTAAATAACACTGCTCATGGATGTAATGTGAAGTGGTTTCATATTTAGTATTAGTCTAATTACATTCTTTGAATCAATGGATGGCAAAAGGAAATCATGATACAAAAAAAAAAGAGACGAACATCTGCTTGCACCAGCCCCAGGTAGGACTTACTGTTCCTGTCCTACCTCTCTAAAAAAGCACAAGTTACTTCATGCTGACCTTGAAGATTTCCTGTGACAAGAGTGACCAGGTCAGGGGACAGAGATGTGGATTTGCAGCTGGAACTGGAACTTCTCTCCAGGTGGACTTTGGGCTGCATGGACCTGAGAAGGCTGGAATGAAAGCCCAATGAAAGTCCATACAGTTTGTGGTGAGGTAGTGCCTCCTATATATCCTTTGTCACAAAAAGCAGCTAATTATCCCAGTGCCAGGGATATTTGGTATTTTTACAGAGAGATGCTGATATACTATAATAATGAATAAACTATAGATAGTTTATTTTTGCCTTGACTTCAATTTTTATTTCTATTGTCCTCATTTTTTCCATTCATTTCATCAGCATAAATCTTGTAATACATACAGACAGGCATGATGAAAAATAAAATGTCAGCTACATTTTGGGAATAAAACATTTAGACATTGTGCATCTTCTTTAAAATCAGAGGGTAGAGCAATAGTATTTGGCTTGGTATTTCCTCCAACAAGGAGGTAATTTACTTTCACAGCTGCCGAATAGAACAGGATGATGTTGAAGGAATAATTGACAATTTGTGAGATTTTTTTGTGCTTGACATTTGTGTTTCCATTTTAATTGAGCTTATACAATTCTCCTTTCTGTTCTGTGTGTATTTCAATAATCACTCAGTGCTAAAATTTTCACGAAGAACTTCAGATAGGTTGGAGTAACATTTTGTATGCTGAACAGTGATGAACAAAACCCACAATTCTCTTTTCTTATTTTTTTAAGATGGTAAAGTGGAGTGTATACTGTTACCAAACCAACAGAAATTATGAATGTGATCCCAGTATTCTTTTGAATAATGCAATCATATGATTCTGTATATGTACAAACCTAAGTAGAAAAATAAGGAGACTTTGACAATAGCACCAGAGATTGGCTTGACTCCTTATTAACTGGCCTCTGAACCCAAGCAATTTTTGTGTGCTTAAGCAAGTATTCATAATGACACTACATTTTAAAATTAATAGGATTCATATTATTCTGTGGGTACTTGGCTATAGGGAACAGAAATATATCTGCATAGTGAGTAAACAGGCAAATGGAGGTTCAATACAGCATTAAGCAATATTGCTAATGACAACCACAAAATAAAGAAGAGGGAAAAGAAGGGAACTGACCACTGACATTGTTCAACAACCCATAGAAGTATAAGATTAATCTTGAAACACTGACTTGTGGACCAATCAGCATAAATTACTTTAAGGCCTTCAACATTGAAACATTTAATGATTTCTGTCATTTGCAATGTGCAGCATGTCACATCGTATTGCAATACTCAGTATATTATGTGTAATCATCTATCCAGAATATTGTTGCTAAACTTGCCTAGTTCCTTCTTGGTATATGAGAGAATAAAATTTCATTTCCTTATATAGTTTAAGGAAGCAAAATAAAAATTTAAAGCTGCATGGAAACCATTTGTTATTTTGACATTGAAATATCTCCTCTAAGATCCTATCTAGACTGATGAGTTTTCCTAATCTGACCCCAGGGCTGTTGTTACAACTGGATATGCTGACTCACCAAAAAGAGGATAGCTTCTGATAGTTTATTCACTTAGCTTAATAGCTTTTCAATTTTATTGAGCACTGCTAAATTGAGAAAAAAAAAGGCTTTTAGAAGAAATCCAGTCTTCTAAAAATTTTGGATGTTTTGGACATTTAAATTTAAATTTCTTCACTAATTCTAATTTTTTAAATCAATCAGTAATACTTTTATAATTTGATTTTTACCATTGATCTCTAAATTTTTGTAAACAGCCCAAATAAGATCTCCAGATTCTTTGATACTTTCCTCACAAGTGAATGAAATCCAAACTGACAAAACTGCCTGTTTACTGAAGTATTATATGAAACTTCAGGCCTCCAAAGCTTTTGTTTAAATCTAGCTTTCACCTACAGCAATTAAAAAATTAATTGATGATAGATAGGACAGCTCTGTCAGTTATATCAGTGGTGACAGTAAGAGGAACAGTTTAAAAAATATCTCCCCACCTTTTCAGTTCAGTATAGGCATTTGTATAGTCTTGTGTTAAACAGTTCCTCTTTGCAGTTTTGGGTGTAGATATTAGGAGCCTGACTGATGTTGCACGTATGTGCTAGAGCATGTGTGTACATAAGAGAGTGTGTGTGTGTGTGTGTGTGTGTGTGTGTGTACATTCACATTCAGACATTTGTTTTGCATCTTCTGAGATGAACACAATTGTTGGGTTTTTTTTTTTTTTTGGTTTCTTTTTGGGGGGGTTGTTGGTTTTTTTGTTTGGTTGGTTTTTTTGGGTTTTTTTTTTTTGTTTGGTTTTTTTTTTGGGGTTTTTGTTTGTTTGTTTGTTTGTTTTGTAACATGCTGAAAACCTTTACTCTGATGCCTGGAACTGGCATTCTGTGTAGAGTTGTGCACGTCTGGTACAAGTCTGCTGAGTTGGAAAACTGTATTTTGCAATTCCATTGAGATTTTGCCAACAAAGGTCTGACTCATACAAATTGATAATACACACTCTGAAATCTTTGTCAGTTGAACATTTTTACAGTAATAATCTTCTTGCAGCAGTAATCAACATAGTCACGTTGTTTCAGAAAACAGTACGGAGGAGCCACTGGAAAAAGCAAAAGATATGGAAGTATTTGACTGAAGAGCTATTTTTCCTCTCTTCAGTAAATGGTCCCTATGCTAACCCAACTCTGTCATCAATCGGCTCAAGCCTCTCCATCCACAAAACACAAAGTGAGAGGGAGAGTTGGTCTCCTAAGGATTTTAAGGAGAAATGGTGAGGCTTTTTTATTGTTTTTTCTTGTTTTTTTCCCCCTGCCTTTATCTTCTGTCACAGAAAAAGCCTTTGTTTTTTTCCTTCACTCCTAAATTCTTTGCTCATGAACAGGAAAAAAAAGGTTGATCTAAATGTTCTAAGAGACATTCTTTTATACCTGTTTCAGGTTTAAGAAGAAAAAGCAATGCCTAATCATGGCTTCCACTTCAGTGAAACAGATTTTTCACTGACTTTTAAAATTGTGACACTAGTCAAAACAGCTCCATCATGAAAAAATAAGGTACAGAAGGTGTATTTGTAAAAAAGTAACTGGTAGTGCTAGAAAGAAAGCAAGTAACTTTTTTCTCCAAAAAGAGCTTAAAATCTATTCAATAAACTGCAAGGTTTTTAAAATTGCCTCCTGATAAATGTATTTAATCAAAATTTAGATTATTTCATATTTACAAATGGCTTTCTATTCAAATATATCTTCAACATAAAAAAATCAAAGACTACTGACAGACAAAAACTGATAAAGTTTAATTTGGCACTAAACAAGAACTTCATGTTGGACACTGACATATTTTTTTTGTCCCACTGATTACCCCTGTCTTCTTCTGTGCAGGTTATGAATAAGAAGAATTTGTTCAGTGGTTCACTTACTTATTAGGAAGCACTTCACATAATGAGAGCACAGATCTATGCTATATGGCTTTTAATTGAACTTATACTCATTGGAATTATATATGTAATTTTACTTTAAAAGTACTGAGATATAAATAATGTGATTTTCAATTTCCCTTTTGTACTTAGAGACATAAATATACTTCCACCAATTATCTTTGAGAAATATACATAATTTTCTTCTACTCTTCTTGGTTCCAAACTGTAATTTTGCTCAGGTAATCTTAGTATTGTTTTATTTATGTTACTAATTTTCAAAAATCAACATTTGTAGTCCTTTTGAGTTAACTTAGTTTGCACCTGACCTATTGGCAAAATGGTTTTAAATGGTTTAGAAAAGTATTTCACTAGCTTCTAATGATGCTTCTTCATCACTGAGAAAACTACTTGTTTGTATTGCTCTTGCATCTTATAATCTGCAACATTTGAAATATTAGGCCTAAGTACTGGGAGGACCATGTGCAAATCTTTCCTTATGTAGAACAACGTGCTTGCCAAAAATGGTTCCGTTAATGCTAAAATCATTTTGGTGCACGTTAAGGTCAAGCTGTGTCTGCAAACTCTTGAGACCAGGCAATGCCACATGCAGTTAGCGTTAGCCAGCTGATGTCCCTGTAGGTGCAGGACAGACACCTTTGGAGAGCGGTGAGGTCCACCCAGAGAAATCTTGGCCAGCTGTTCCTGTCTCCTTCCATTAGTTGGGAAGGGAATAGAGTAGGATCTATATTTCTAACCTTCAGAAAGCTGAGGTTAGGTGAGAGGAATTGCAGCCCCGGTGCAGACACTGCGCTGCACTCTGGGGTTCAGGCGTGGCCAGCAGCGTGGTGGTACCTCCGAGCACCGCACAGAATGGGCACAGAAGGGCTTGGGTGAACATCACGGGTGGGTGAAGAGCTGCAACTGAGTCACAGTGAGGGATGCTGGGGGGAGACCTGGGGACACAGATTGTGTATCATCATGAGAGATCCACAGCCGCTGGGTGAGAAAGGAAAGGACAATGACGCATTTTTCCTGCGTGGCCTGACAGGGAATCTGAAATTGCTATTATTGACACCCCAGATACTACCGATACCTGAGCAAATAACATTCAAAGTGACCTGCTATAATATTTGCCATGTGCCTCTCACTCCCAGAGTACACATTAGGACCAAAGTTCATTTTCTCTCACTGAAAATTCGTGACACATTTGGGATAAAGTACTGCATACTAAGATTTCATTAAATAACGAAGTATTCACTGCCAGAGCTGAAGTAATTATTCAAGAGTTGTGTTCTCATAAAAGGATTTTTTCTTGCCTTTAGATCTTTTAATGATGTACTTTTCATTTAGTTATAAGGAAATTACTTGAATTTTCTCAATAAAACTTTAAGCAGTCTTTATTCTGTAACTAAAAACATGCACAAGAACAAATAATTTCAAAGATATATATCAAATATGTGCAAACTCTACAGAATCAATTCTTTTGAAACAATTTTGTGAAACCACTTAAAATCATATAGTGAGACATGAGTCTTATAAACTGAAGAGTAAAAATTAATTTAAAATATAGAGAACAAACTTAATTTGTGCTTGTTTGTGAACATTTATTACTAAAAGATATTAAAACAGAATTTTTAATTTTTGCAACTGACTCACTCTCATCCTACCATTTCCAACATTGCTGTAATGGAGACAATTTTCTGAAAAAATATTACTGTTTTGTGATTAGTTGTATGAATATAGAGGAAAAATATGGTTGCTTTATTCATTCAGTCGTAGGATGGAGAGCAGGGTAGTCATCTCTATGTAGGCTCATGTACCTTTACCAGGGCCTTATGGAGAAATCTTGCACAACTGTAGCATTGTAGCTCTGTCTGTGGTTCCCAAAAACAATGGGAAGTATGCATACATGCCCTGCAATATAGCACTGAGAGGGTCAAGGCTCCCTGCTGTGGAGGAAAGTCTTCACACAAACTCAGAGAAAGCCAGCCAAAAAGCCTAGGTACCAGACATTTTTAAATTATTTAGAGACCCAGGATTCACTGGTAATAGGCAAAGGAGGGATGTTTGAAGCTTTTTGTGGCTTTATAACTTGTTTTGTTTTGCCCAACATAATAGCACAAACCACGAACTCAATACACTGCATTAAAGCCTGAAGGTTTTTGTTGTACTGAACTGTGAGAGTTCTCAGGAAATTTAATGGTGCCCCAGACAGAAAACAGAAGAAATCAGTCAGCAGTGCACAGGCCAGTGTAACAGCAGTGGATGGGCACCTGTGCTAGGCAGCAGCCCTTCTCTACTCCCATTCCTCAGCTGAGTAAGTGACTGCCCTCCTGTGCTAAAAGTGCTTTTGAATTCTGGAGCAAGTTGCCCTTGGAGGTAGATGAGCATGAGTAGTGCCTACAGAGACCATACAGTGCAGGCTCTCTGGTCATCCCTGCTGTAGCCCCTGTCTTGAAGAGGTCTTTGGCAGCCACATCAAACTAGTTTTTGGTACACGTAGCTCATGAGCAATGGCTATGTCACTTCTAGACTGAATAAATCTCTCCAGCTGTGGCAAATGCCTAGCTTGCCCCAAGACCTTGCTTGATTTTTCCAAAGAAAGAGAACGTCCTCCAGCCCTGTGCACCCAGGACCATCTGTCACATCTCTGCAGCCTCAGACATGTTTGTGATGTTGGCAGTGCTGCCCACGTGGCCAGCTGCCCTGTGCTGCACAGTGCTGCCCTGTGCTCCTGTCCCAGAACCAGCTCTGTGTCTTTGTGAGTATAGCCAGCTTCATTCTCAGGTATGACTATCTCCCTCACAAAAAAGGATACAGAGGCAGGAGTTTAATCTCTTTGTATTGAAAAATTAGGACAGGCATAGGTGATCTGTTAGGTGCTACCAGGAGGTGAACAAATTAAAATGTAGGAGTAATGACCGTGTCAGACTTTTGAGTCTAATTCTTGCCTTGAGCTGACATGTGAGCAATAATTATACTCTCTGCTGAGCTGCTCTATGGACACGAGTAATTATAGTCCTCGATACACAAAAACGTGTATCTCATTATAATGAAACACAGAAGTAAACAAAAATAAATGGACTAGAACTAAATGTTCAGGAAACCATTTATATGCTTGGCTTTAGACAGTCACCCCAGGTTTTACATTCAGAGGAAATTTGCCTGTGGAATTCTGGTCTTATAAGTGCAGCTTGTGTGAGGAGTATTTGTTAGAGATGTTTGTTCAATACATGAAAAGAAAATGGTTATTCAACTGAAATATTTTATTTGGTAGAAATCAAAGGGAAAATTTTGCAGAGATACCCTGCTTGTAAAGTTAAAATACAATTCTCTGCTCATGTTTCTGTGGTAACTGGCTCAGTAACACTAAATAATTTAGTATTCCAGTCCCATTTCATTAAAACCCTAGAGTACTTACAAAGAATAAGTATAAAAGTATGATATTCATGTGACTAATTGTAGTCAGTTACTCCTAAGAGACAATGCAGATCTAGGGAATAACTCAATTCATCCTAGAATAGATATCTTAAATACACTGTGGATATGTGTATTTAACCAAAAGAATCTAACCTAGAAATATACAAAGTTTAGACTTAGAAATCTGATCTCCTTGTGTTCAGATTTCATTAAAGTAAACCTGCTACCAAACTTTCTAGGTATTCACAAAAAGTAAAAAGCTTACCATGCAAAAAGCTGCAGTGGAAACCCATGCTGGCCATCCAACTTCCAAGACAGATTTGGAGATCAGTCAGTTACATTCAGTCTGATTCTTCTGGTTTGGTAGGGAAATTGACTACATGGCTTCAGAGATTCATGTCATATCCAGCACTTCACTATTTCCTTACCTGAAAGAACATGGCATTGAAATATCTATGTGGTGGAAATCCTGGTTCCACTGAAAGAGAAAAGGGAAGATTTCTTTGATATCTTTGACTTCATAAATGCCAGGATTTCACCCAAGGACAAGGATGGTTGTGCCACATCACCCCAAGTGTTCACATGAAATGAAGATAATTCCTCAAATTTCAGGAAAAAATCAAACAACCCCCTCCTTGTCTGGCAGGCTCCTCATTGCATGTTCCATCAAGGCACCTGCAGGCAACTCTGTGGTAGGGAACAGGTTGTCTTGTGCTTGAAAGGTGAACAAAGAAACAAGTGCTGGAGTTCAGCAATGACTCATCTGGCAGTGCATTTTCCTGGCACTTCTGAGTGGCACTGCCTTGCTCTGCTCCACAAAAACATTTTAAATTATGTGGGAGACATCTTATATGGAAAAGCAAAGCATGCTGTATGGAACTCAAAAGGATCTTGTTATTATTTCATCCCTTATTCAAATTACTCTTTAGATCAAGATTGTATTAATGCTCATAATTAATTTGGCCTTACATAATGCATGCAATCCAAGTATCTCACAACACTTCTTGAGCATTCTCTAATTAAGTTAGTCACAATCTCTCAGTGAAGTACTCAAGCACTTCACTGACTTGTTTCATCCAGTGCCAAAAGCAATCACCTCTAGGGTCAAGTAAGGCACAGCAGCATGTTCAATAATGCATAGCAGCATTGTGCCACACTTTGGGAGGCAATTGAGAAGTAGAATCCCTAATTGGAACTACAGGGGGTTTAAGGAAGGAAAATGTTTATCTATAATTTCAGATTTAAAGGTGCTAACTTGTTCTCTCCTCTGAAGATTGTCAAATGCCCTTTCATGTCCAGTTGGCTTTTTTAGTTCACAAGTCCAAGAAGAATGCCTTATCATATCATGGTTTCATGACCTATTATACTTTGAAATTCTGTATCTACACATAGCATTTACTTGCCCAAGGTAAATAGCCAGTGTGATTCTTCTATCAAAGCTGTAAGCAATTGCCAATATTTAACATTTCTGCCTAAAAGGCTTATTTGAAGCAGTTTCATTATCCCCACCATACAGAAAAAAAACTGAAGCATTGCGAAAATAAGTGATCTTCCTCTACATACTGAGAAAGTCAGTGATTAAAAGGTTATCAAATCTTGTTTTCCAAGCCTATATTAGTTTGCTAAGCTCTCACTCGTCATTCTTTCTGCCTGTTAAATCATCCCTAGCATTCAGTCTGTATGACACTCTATTTTTGATACCCTTAATTAAAATACAGCTTGAACACAGAGTCTATATTATTCTGCCCAACAGGAGAGCTTTCACATATCCATTCTCATTTGTTCTTCAACAAAAACAAGCTTTAAACCCCCAAAAGCTACTAATCCCACTGATGCAGAAACTCCCCAGGTATCTTTTGACAACTGCTCCTCAAAGGAGCACCCCTTTTGTGCCACTGGGGCTTCATCCTCATGGAGAAATGCACCAGGCTCTTTGGGGCTCCACAGGATGAGGCTGATGGGACACAAGCTTCAAGGATCATTGGGGGACAAATGACTTCACCTGCAATTCCCCCATGAACAGGATTGTCACTGGTAACGGCTCTCAACTTTTCACAGGTTCTTGCAGCCAGATCAGGCTGTAGTGATCTCCTGTGATGTCCTCTCTAGCATGCAAAACAACAGATTATCACAAAGGCATTTTTACATAGGATAAAAACCTGTAATTAATTTAGATCCTGAGAGAAAAATTATCTGCTGTGTCTATAGGTGAAGTATTGTAATGGAAAATTATACCACTGAATAGCAGAGGCTTTACTGTCTCAATTATAAGAAAACATTTCCCATGTTTCTTGCTGAGACAGGGGAGGAGCCTGAAAAATCTAGATACTTTTACCAGGGCTCAGAAAGCCAAGAGGGCCAGAAAACTCACCTTTTTCCATAATGCTTGTAGTGTAGCAGGAAAATTACATATATATATACTTTTCAAACCTTGACTTTCATGTGCATACCTTTCTTTTAGTTCTCTGTAACATAACATGTATTCTTATAACGAAAACAGAGAAAAATGATAAGGAACGTGTTAAGGATTTCTGATTATTATTGAATTTTGAGAAAGCAAATCCATTACTGTAGCACATGAGCAATACACATATTAAAATACATAGAAAACTATATAAAAAAAATCTATAAACCCAGTGTTTTTACTAGGCAGTAATTATATAATCTGCAGTGATTTATACTATCCTCCATTTTATGAAAACTGTGAGAACAGATGTACATTATTATTGTCAAGGGAGCAGACAGCCAACATGACCATTCTCAAGATGAAAACACATTTGTGAGATGACACTTTAAGTAGAGCTCCTATAAGGATTAAAATTCCTCTTTCTGAATCATTTAATTACTTGCCAAATCTTGATGCTTCCAGATTTCTTTTTTCCTGGAATGTTTCTTTCATAAGAGAATGGCATAAGAAATTTTTCCAGTTTTCTGATCATAGAATTATCACAATAATGAAATAATGTTATTCCTGAAGGTAAAAAAAAAAACAGTTTCACATTTCACCAGAACATCTGTCAAAGTTTTAATGGCTTTTGTGGTGTTCTTTAAACAACTTTACTCACTTTGAATAATAATAAGAGAAATTAGGCTTTTCATTTCAGGAAAATTCTTTAAAATGGAATTTATATTCTCTTTCTGATTACACAAAAAAGTCCACATCTCCTTCACAGTAGATAATAAATACCAGATGACAGTATGAATCACATTCACTATGGTGTGCATCATTAACAGCTGTAGCTGCATGGTCACGATAGCTGCACTTATATTTTCTATGTAGAATGATCCATGCACTTTCTCCTCAAGAGAGAAAACAAAGTAGTCTCTAGAGTCAGATACTAATTGCTGAAAAATACTGAGTTGATCACATTGCAGGCCAAGGAAACATAGGGGAGCAGTGAAGTTAACTTCAAGGAATTAAAAGAGAAGTTAAGATGTAGCTCTTCATAGAGATGAGGAAGGTGGGCTCCTAGGTGATATACCTCACTCCAAATGAGGTACCCAATTACACAAAAAATTACTACAAATTGGAAATTCAAATTGGAAATTCCTTGGTATTATTTGCTGACACTAAAGGGAGTGAAAGGCAACTCACTCCTTGATAACTAACTCTTTGTATCTAAATTTTGGTGATACGTTTCTATTCTAAGTGCCTACAATTATCATCAAATACTAGTTTTAAACTGTTTATGATAACCATTCCTAAAATCAGCCAGAAGCCTGGAAACTGCCAGGTTTTATATGCCTGAGAGTGATGCTAGGGCAGTGACATTAGCAGTGCTAAGTGTGCAACAGGGTGTCATAAACTGTTATTTCTTGTTTAATTTTTCAAACAATATTGCATTTAAGTGAGTAAGTTGTTTGAATATTGATATAGCTGTACTGTAAAGTATAGTTGTAGAGTGGGTGAAATGTCAAAGAAAGCACGGTAGATAGAAAAACCCACATTGCTATAACCAAAACACAATGACCAGATGTCTTGGCTTGGCACAGATTTGTAAATACTTTGCTATATGCAGAGCATTAGAGACCTTTGATCTTATTTGCATAAATTTATACAAAGAAGTGGAAGCACTATTTAGAGCCAGATTTAAGTTTTAAATGGGTGTGTGCTAATGCAAAACTCTAGCTAAAGCCATCACTTGTTGTTAGAATTGTCAAACAAAAGTATTGCTGCGTATCATTGCTCTGTTAGGATTTAGAGGCACTTAGAGGGAAAAGTGTAGGCAGCCAGCTGCACTGATAAAAAGTGACTGAAATCTGCTCTTAAGGGTATTGGCACATCACAGCTGGCAGAACAGCAGAAATACCTAAATTAAAAGTTAATTTGGGTATCTCCACATTTTGTAGCAGTCTGGCATGTTCTACGTTACCTTTGGTGAGCCTGCACAGATGTTACCGAGGGGAAAGCAAGCCAGTTCTCATAAGTTTACAGCATATGTTTTGCTGCACTGCTCAGATCTGTTTGGCTTTACTAGCCAAATTCAAATTGCATAAAATGGTATGATTTTTCTCTAGTTGTAACCATTTATTCTATGGCAAAATTGGATCACTGATAGCAAAAGAAAAAAACAGGTGGGGAAATATAAACAACAGAAAAGCAGTGAAGATTCTCCTAGGAAAATGCTCAAGAGAGTTATATGTACTGAAACAATAAAGGGTATCTCAAATGCAAAACAGTTCAATATCCTACCCTAATCATACTTAATCTGCTATACTGATTAAGACCATTATAAATAAATTCAGTCCCCACCCCCATACAGAGTTAATCAAATATAGAATCAAGACAGACGGAACCTCAAGCACAGAAGGAAACATCTTATTTCTCAGTCATACTCAGTCATCCAGGAGAACAGATGGCCCTTAATAGCATGCCCTGAAACATCTAATTACATGAGAAACTTTGTACAGTTTTTGTGGACTTTTAATTGGTCCCCCAACTGTGTGTGGAGACAGCCAAATGTTTTAATAGATTAAATAATAAATATCAAGATAGACTGTGTTACAGCATGTACAAGACCTGGCTGATTTACTCTTAAGGTGGATGTAAAAATATGGCAATGCATGGAGGGATTCAGCCCTGTGAATCCAGACTGTCATGCAGACAAGCTCTACTAATTTCTTTGGAAGTCTTCCTCATAACATGTTGGGTGCCTTGACATCTCACAATATAGAAACAAGGTGTGTATGATAACAGATTTAGGGTCACTAAGAATTTAGCCTCTATAAATGACATGAATGGAGCAATGGTCAGTAACTATAGCAACCAATAAAACCCTAACAGGAGAGGGGAATGGACATTTACACATCAGCATGCCAAGCTGAAATGTAATACTATAACAACAAGATTGTTGTTATTGTTGTTGTATTCCAACAATATATTGGAAAGATATAACCTACTGAAAAAATATTTTTCAAAAAATTTCTACCAAAATATTTAGTACATATTTAATGATGGAAATGTTATTAAGTACCTAAACATTAGTAAAGCCAAAGCATAATCAAGTTCACAAGTGTTGTTAATACACAACAGACATAGAAACTAAGCATTAAGTGAAGTGCAAAAAGTCAGCAGTAGCAAATGTGTTTTGAACGCAGAACTGAACTCAGAACTGAACTCTAGGATATAGGAGCTATACATCTATTGCCCAAAACCTTGTATTATGTTTCCCTCTAATAATAAAGGCCATAGGAGAGCATAGGAGTTCTGCTTAGTTGGTCAATCAGATAATTTAATCCAGGTTGTCATTGTGCTGTTTAACCACATTAAATTTTGTGCTGCAACTAGAAAAGCTGTTCCAAAATGTTGTTGCTCTGATGCTTAGAAACCTTCTTTTCAGGATAAATTTATAAATAGCCAGATTATACCCATTTGTTCTTGTGCCAACAGTGGCTATTGGTTCAAATGGCTTTTCTCTGGTGTATTAGCATGCAATATTATAGACATGCAACATTTTGTTAGGCAGTGAAAGCCAAGTTCCTTTTGAAAGATGGAACCACAGAATGGTTTGTGTTGGAAAGGGGCTTTAAAGGTCATCTAGTCCAACCGCCCTGCCATAGGCAGGGATGTCTTTTACAACATCAGATTGCTTTAAGCTGCATCCAACTTGGCTTTGAATACTTCCATGGAAGGCGCATCCACAACTTCTCTGGGCAACTTGTGCCAGTGCCTCACCACCCTCACAGTAAAGACCATCTTCCCTAACATTTAAACTAAATCTCTGGTCTTCTAGTTTAAACCCATTCCCTCTTGTCCTATTGCTACTGACTGTGGCAAGCACTGGTCCAGGATGGTCAGGACAGACGGCGACGAGAGATCTCTAGAGCCCGGTCTTAGGATATCTGGTTTATTGTGGGGCCCTGCTCGGAGCTGCCAGGCACAGCCCGAAGCAGGCCCCAAGGAGTGGGGGCAGGGCGAGATAGCAAGAGAGTTCCAAGGGAGGGTCCAAGAGAGCAGAGACAGAGGGAGGCAAAAGAGAAAGAAGAAGAAGATGGAGAGGAAGAAGAAGAAGAAGATGGAGAAGATGGAGAAGAAGAAGAAGAAGAAGAAGAAGAAGAAGAAGAAGAAGAAGAAGAAGAAGAAGAAGAAGAAGAAGAAGAAGAAGAAGAAGAAGAAGAAGAAGAAGAAGAAGAAGAAGAAGAAGAAGAAGAAGAAGAAGAAGAAGAAGAAGAAGAAGAAGAAGAAGAAGAAGAAGAAGAAGAAGAAGAAGAAGAAGAAGAAGAAGAAGAAGAAGAAGAAGAAGAAGAAGAAGAAGAAGAAGAAGAAGCGGCCCCGGCTACTCAGGTACACCTTATCGAGGGGGCTTGAAGGTGTCTGCAGAAAAGGACTTTGGGCCAATGGGATTACAGATACATCTTACTTCAGGGGAAGGTTACAAGTGCAAGATAAACTCTACATTTTTGAGGAATGAAACAGAACACTTTATCTGACCCTTTGCTTTGTCTGTGGGTCAAAAAAGGGAGTTATCTTCCACCAGCTACACCATTGCCCACCAGCTACTTAGCAACCAAGGTCTGTCATCTCAAAGCTCATTTTCATCTCAATCTGGCTCGCATTCTCTGCACTTTCCCAATCCCCCACTAGGCAATCGTACCTATAAGGCCTTCTTGTTTCATCTTCCCCAACAACTGACTCTGGTAAAAAGTCTCTTCTTTCTTATAACCCACTCCTCTATGTATTGAAAGGCTGGAATAAGATTTTCTGAGAGCTTTCTTTTTTTCCACGCTGAACAACCCCAGCTCTCTAAGCCTGTCTTCATAGGAGAGGTATGATCAAGCCTCTGATCATGTGAAAACTTTCTTCCCTCTAAGCATCTTAGATGACTTTCTCTGCTTTTCAGCATGTTTATTTTTCTTGTGTGAGCAGCTGTAATTGTACACTATACTCCAGGTAAACTCTTGCTTGAATACTGTTTATTACATTTCTATTCACGAGAAGATGTTTTCATATGGCTGCATCGCATCAGGATCTCTACCAGACTTTTTTTTTTTTTTGTATTGTTCCAAAAGGTGACTTGATTTGATGCAGAAACTCTAGATAGTACTCCACAGAATATTGTCCCATTTCTATTAACTCAATCATCAACTCAACTCATCAGGGTGCAAAAACCTCTATCCCACCTATGGTTGGCATTCCATTGTCTTTTATTTCTCTACATGTGGCTATGTTGTAATAACTGAGCTTTATCGTTATTATTTATACATGTCCTCCAGTAAACACCAGGAAAATAGTAATCACAGTGATAAGAATTTACTGGAAATATAGAGGTATCTATTCACCTGCCTGTGCAGTATTTCAGAGATTTCCTCAGTGAAATCGCTTTTGCAATCCTTCCACAATACAACTGACCAAAATCCTTTCTATTTTCATCCATATAATCTTTATTTCACTGTTGGTTATTACCACAGTGTCAGTCCCACACTTTAATCTTGTTTTTCCTGGAGAGCACAAACCTATGACTGTATTTTCAATATGCTTCTGGTTGTTGCACAGGAAAGAATCAGTTGATTAAAAGAGATCCAGACTGATCAGCAGTATTTTAGGCACATTTCCAAGAATGCAGGAGGATACAAGAAATGAAAGACAATAGGTGATCATGGCCATGAGGTCTGAAAGCAAATCCTGTTCTGCACAGGTCCCAAGTGTTGCAGATGTGAAAAACTATGTAGAAGGTCTAACATCTAAAAGATACTGCTTTCCCTTTTGTAGTTAGTCAGTATGACACACCTTTGTATAGTTAGTCAGTATGACACACCTTATTAACTGTCTTTGCTGTCTCCTTTTCTCTGTTCACAGGTAAATCTGGTTGAATCAGATGCATGTTTACAGTGGTCCATAAATATGTTTCTTTTCCTCTGAAAGAATGCAAAAATCTTATGGAGCAAGAAAATTTACAGTGCTAGGCCTGTTACCAGCCAGCAGTAACCCCAAGAGCTCCCTCTCTGGGTAGAACAGCAGATGTTCTCTGGAGCATCTGTGGTGGTTTGTGTCAGAGGTTCCTAAAGCTCACTTCCCAGATACAATGTCTCTCTATAAAGTCCTCTCCTTGCCCTTTCATGCAAATTCTAGTTGCTACCTGCATATTGCAGAAAGCCTGGATTTTCGGCTCAACCCTCTCATGCCCATTTCAGGGTGACTTCTACCATGAAACGGTTAAGTTGCAGTTGCTGAGGTTGTCAAATGAGATGGTCAGACCCCACTGCCCTGTCCTCCCTGGGGATTTTGTCCAGCTGCAGTTCTGTGAGGCATACTCAGCTGCTCAGTAGACACAATGGTTCTATACCACTAAACATACCGGTCCCACCCATATGCATATATTTTCCTTTGCACTCCTGAGAATTACCCCTTCTCACGGTTGGATATTAGAAGTAGTGCCAAAATCTTTATTTGCTGCTATCAGAAGGTCTGGGAGTTCAAGAACTTCTAATATTATAGCTCCTGAAGCACAGAGATTTATGTCAAGCAGTTAGCATTTTTGTGTCCCCAGACCTTTCACTGGCATACAGACAACCTACTCATGGTGCAGAGGCTGCTGCAGCATTTACCCCTTTGTGTAATGATTTCCAGATGCTGGAAAGTTTCCTTGTATTTCAAAAATTCTACAAAAAAGTACAAGAAAGATAGCCTCATTTAAAAGTGTAAAGAGCTAAAAAGTAACTTCTCTGCTCTTTAAACATCTTGACAACTGCATTGCTAGAGGCAGAGCTGTACTGGAAGTCTTCCAGGGTGCAGAAATAGGATAAGAAACAGGATAAGAGAAATGGCATTAAAGAACCACAAAACCCCATATTACTCACAGGATGCTGGCTCTGAAAAATATCCAAAGACAAGTTTGCTGAAGTAATGACACGGGGAGGTATAGGAAAGTCAGGCTTGGGGGGGAAAGAAAACCAGGAACTACAATTCCAGGAACTTCAAAATACTTAGTAATATTGTCCAGGTTGTCCTGTTCTTAATGCTGAAGGAAGAGTCAGACAATTCAAATAAGAAAATTTTGAAGCAGCCAGAAAGGGCCATGAGAAAGCAAATTATAGATAAGAAATGAAGAAAATTATTTGGAAACACTGTTTTGCATGATAATGGACAAGTCAAATAACCTTCTGGATGGAATCACCTAACTCATATAGGGAAGTGAAATACAAAGTCCTGTAATTGAATACAGACATAACCAAGATGACTACTGATAAGTATTCAGCACACAGGACTTCAAGCTCAAAAAGAAAAGAAGAGAAAGCACATCCTAGGAAGATCTGCATGTGTAATCACTGTTTAACCAATCAAGCAGATGAATAAATCAAGTGAAGATTAAGTAAATTAAAATTCTTAGCATTCGATCAGGCAAAGAACATAAAAACAACCAAACCAAACTTATTTGCAAGAGAACAGATATATTTCTTTGGAATAAGAAATATGAAGAAATCTTCATTTAAAACTGTGAAAACAGTTCTAAACTAGCAATACATAGTATAGCTCTGCAGTGTTATTCTGCATTTAAATTAGATGTATGCAGCAGTTAGGAGTTGCAATCAAAATAGAATAAGGGGTCTGGGTAGTGTGACAGTTTGCTATTTCCTATCTAGTTGTATATTTGCTTCACTATTTTTTAGCTTTCATTATGTATCTCCCCAATTTTTGTTGTCTTCAAAATAAAAATAGGTAGATGGAGGAAGAAGAATTGTTTACTGGGAGCTTATTACAGGGTGGCTGTTAAACTGATTAGGGTTTTGGAAACCATCAAACAACTAATCTAGATCAATGCACAAGGTCACATAGACAAATTAAGCTTTATTTCCTGTGGATTTCAGTGGTTACCTCTGGGGTTTCAAATTAGACTACTAGACAAGTAATCCAGTTACTTCAACCAGTCATAATGCAAATAGATATTATTTAAATTGAAGTGTCTGTCCACATAAAGGCACTTCATGCATTAGGATATTTTCCAGACTGGCACATTGTGAAAAATACTATTTCTTCCCCATAGAAATATTGAACATTTTTCAGTATGAGACCTTGGTAGCAGAAGTTCCAAAAAAAAAATAGTTTTATATTCAATTTTATATCATGGAAGGGGAAGGCAAAGGGGAAGGGGAAGGGGAAGGGGAAGGGGAAGGGGAAGGGGAAGGGGAAGGGGGAGGGGGAGGGGGAGGGGAGGGGGAGGGGAAGGGAAGGGAAGGGAAGGGAAGGGAAGGGAAGGGAAGGGAAGGGAAGGGAAGGGAAGGGAAGGG
This sequence comes from Vidua macroura, assembly GCF_024509145.1. NCBI lineage: Eukaryota > Metazoa > Chordata > Aves > Passeriformes > Viduidae > Vidua > Vidua macroura. Next base: position 83,243,773 of record NC_071573.1, read on the forward strand.
AAGGGAAGGGAAGGGAAGGGAAGGGAAGGGAAGGGAAGGGAAGGGAAGGGAAGGGAAGGGAAGGGAAGGGAAGGGAAGGGAAGGGAAGGGAAGGGAAGGGAAGGGAAGGGAAGGGAAGGGAAGGGAAGGGAAGGGAAGGGAAGGGAAGGGAAGGGAAGGGGGAACAAAAAAGAATGGATGGTAAAGATATTCTCATGTACTTTAGGTTAGGAACCTGTTAACATTCCAGCCATATCTCCCTTAAGTCTTTAACCCTGCCTAAAACTGGAGAAACATGAATTACAAATCATCTCAACTGCCTGGCCAAAATGAGTTTGACCTTTAGCTCACTTTGAATCAATTCAAACTACATGATCAGGATCTCAACCTACAAATAAATAAACAAACAAGTAACAAAATGTGATGACCCACAATTATCTGTGCCTTTCCCACAGTACCAAGGAGCCTTTCTGGATGACCCTGCCCAGTCCTCAAGAATTCATATTTGTGGTACTTGTGGAGGAAGTGGAAACAACCACACAAACCTAGTGGGGAAGAGAGGAAATGCTGTGAAGGAGGAGATAAGGTGGGAGAACTCCAACAGAGAAGCAGGGGGTCAGAGTCCAAAACCAGCACAGTTTTTCCAGAAATTGAAGTAGATCTCTGGTTTGAGAAGGCTACTGAAGCTAATAGTGTAGATTTTGAAATGCATGGACTTCATAAGTTACCTAATAACATTCCCATGTTTGTAACAAAATACTTCACAAACTCAATAATATTACAACTGTCTGGGATGGGGGAAGGAGGGGTCGAGAGAGAGAGAGAGAGAGAAGGGAGGGGAGTATTTCTGTAAGCGAAAATCACTTAGAATGTTTGGAGATTTTTCCCAAGTTCCTGGATGATCTAAGACTAAATCCAAATTAGAAAAGCAACCTATTGGGAGAAAACATAAATAAATCCTAACAAGAGTGCTCCATAGTGTCAGGATTAAAGAAATATAATAACTATTAAATAATTTGAGGAATTTCTTTATTTGGAATTTCTTAAACTAAGCTAAATATTTTTATAAATGACATATAGACTTTATTGGGAGTTTTTCAAAACTAAGACCCAATGAAAAGACAAACTCAAACCCAAAAGCAGATGTTGAAATATTTCAGCTTACCACTGGGTGATTAAATAATTACTATGGGGCAGCATTACACAACACTGAGACAGTTAAGTTTCACTTAAAAAACTTAGAGTTGAGTTAAAGTGGCACAAAGACCAGCTCTTCAGGAGTCAGTGCAGCAGCTCAAAATCCAGAGTAAATTAGAGGAAGATGAAACTAAAGGCTTCACTTAAACTCACAGTGAACCCCGTACATGAAAATGTCAAGAATTGTTGTTTAGCTTAGAATGACAATACAAAAAGAATGACAAGCTGTGTAAAAAAAGTGTCAATGTTTCTTCTGCCTAACAGCACAAATTTTGAAACCTTGGCATTTTCACAGGATGTAAGTACTAATTTGCAGTCAATTATGATAAATTCAAATGCTGCACACTGTTAAGCAAAGGATGTGTGTGCAGTGGAGTGAGAGGAGAGACAGGTGAATCTCTGAGATGCATGTCTCTGAGATCCCTGCCTCATCGTGGAGACCAGAAGACCAAAAAGCTCTTTCAACTCAAAGCCAGATTTTATTAAAATATAAACTAAAATAAGAAGCCTTTTAAAGAGAGAATACTAAGAATAATTAAATAAGACAGAACAGAAATAAAATTCTGTATAAGCAAATCTGTTCCATCTATCATATACTCACAGGCAAATTCTTGTTTCTCTGCTTGGCTGCTGCAATCCCAGTATGGTTTGAGTTACAGCCAACTCATTCTCATCCCTAAAGCCTTTCTGTCTGCCACAGCAGGGCTTGGGCTATGGGTGACCCAGGTCTCCCTACTCATTCCAGTACTATCTCTGTGGGATACAGTTCCTCCCTTTTTGCCATGTCTCTGTCACCCAGGGGTATTTTTTCCCTTGCCCTGGGGCCAGTGACCATCTCCCAAGCCTCTGGAGGGACAACCTGAGTCCACCACTCAGTTGAAAGGCACATCACATTACAGGCTATCTGAGAACAAGCTGTCCAGAATGTGTCCCACAATCTGTTTCTATTTAGTTTTAGAATCTGGTATTTGGACCACACAACTATACTGCTTGGGAAGATGACAGCTTTCTGATTTAATGAGTAGAAAAGTATCTTTTTTTTTGACTATAAGAGAGAAATTTTGTTTCCTCTTTGTGACTCCATTACAATATTAATTAGTTTTTAATGCATACAAGTGTTTTTCCCTCTAAGAAGCTCTTCAGATAAAGTCTTTTAGAAATCTGAAGACTTTATTTAAGCTGTGTTTAATATTTAACATTTTTTACATGAGCACAATACCTTTTGACTTTTTGATGGGTACTACTTTTTATAGCAAAAAATTAAGAGAAAGGTTTAAGAGCTTTCCACTCCAAAGGGGAAGAAGTTTTAATTTTATTCAAAACAGCCCAAAGAAAATTGCCTGAACCAAGAAAAATAATGTAGATGCATCAGATGTTCATACTGGCAGCTTGGAGGTGATGACAGCATTGATGAGCACCAATATTCTGTTCATGGAAGGAGGCACTCAACTAAAGACTCAGAGACAAAGAGGTCTCCCTGCAGTAAAGACTTGCAACATCCAGGAAGATATCTTGGATCAATAACATCTAGGTTCAGTTCAGGCCACTTAACTACAAATAGTCAATTACAATAAAAGCTGCATTTTTTTTCCTGAAAAAACTGGTTACATATGTTAAAAATATTTTCTTTCTATTGTAGATTAACTCAGCAATTATTTGTAACTCTTGTTCAGAGCACAGACTAGAGCCGTTACTATTGTGTATAGACATCCTTAGTGAGACATTCTGCATGCAGTGTGTTTAAATTAAAAAAAAATAAAGTTTCTGTGATATTATTCACATAAATAAAATTAAATATCTGAGTTGAAAATAGAGTTCCAAACTGGGAACATATTTATGCAGTCACCAAAAATTATTTGCAAAATCTAGTGTTCATTCACACAGATTTCCATTATAAAGGAAAATTATTTCTGCATGGGGACAAGATCACTTACTTTTGCCATCTGATGATGACATTTGCATACATAAAATCAGGAATGTGATAGATGGAGAACTCAATCTCATTAATATTTTGCTCAGTGAATGGACAAACCTTTTGTGTTTTCTGAGAATATCTCTGGAATTTCTCAGAGGATGCTGCATTAGTTGAATAAGGTATCAGAATTACTTTAAAAGAGATTATGAAAAAAGACATTAGAGTATGAAAATGACCATGAATTGTAACAATTTGGTTATTTCACTGTTTTGTGAAGTCATTAAAAAAAAAATGTTGTGTGCCAAGTCTAAGTAATTAAAAGGTATAAAAAATGGACATATGGTGATAAAATCCCATAATAAATATAAACAAGAGACCTAGGAAACAAATACTGAAAAAAAAAAAAAAAAAAGAATTGAGAAAGAGCTATCTGTACAGCCATCTGGTTAAAAGAATTAGTCATGTTTAGAATAAATCCAGTATCTATGATCAGCTTGAGTGAACAGCTAACCTGTGCTCCAGGCAAGCATGTTGTGATTGAGTAAAATAGCACATGGAGATAGATTAGAGGAGCTTCCACTTTTGTTGCACCTAATTCTGTCAAGAAATCCATTATGACAATAGAATTAATAAATAAGTAGCAGTTTTAGCTTAGTAAAAGTCATATTCTTTACTAGATTTTTCTTCTAGTGTTGTTCCACCGTGCAAATCTGGTTTTCTCTGTTAGAATGAAAAATGGAAGTTGATTTAAATTGTCCTTCTATATACACAAAGAAAATCTACACTTTGTAATAGAAAGGATTTCAATAATAAAAGAGGGAAACGAAGCCACACATTTAAAAAATGTCTTTATAATCAGTTAAAACCTCAAAATCCTTAAATTGCTAGAGAAATTTTATTCTCTCTTTGATTTCATTTTAATAAAGTCAGAAGGTTTTCTTTAGGCTTTCTAGCATTACCTTATCATCTCAGCCTTTATGTGACACCCTCATGTTTCTGTGGGTAGTGTCAAAGATAAAATACAGTCACATTCCTGGCTGCTTCTGAGCCTGGATTTGCCATCTGCATCTGACATCCTCCTGAGCCTTTGCAGTGTATTGCCACAGAAAATTCTCCAGGCTGTTCCGAATAGCAATGTCAAGGAGAGGTGCAAACTGAGATCCTGTGGTCAGACACATTGGTGCATTTTCAGAGTGACTGTCCCATGAGGGTGGAATGGCCATTATGCTTCTGGTTTTAAGACCAAGCTGACATATCTGTGCAGCACTGCACAATGTAGCTGTTTTGTTTACTTTCCACAGTCAGTGAGGAGAGAGGTGCTTTCCAAAGGCAATGCACATTATCTGTCTTCATGCTTATCTCAAGATGGGTTGAATCATCCTCTCAAAGATTGTGCTTCACTTTGGGTCCTCCAGGACTTTTCCAAAGCTTAGGAAAGCTTGTCCCATTTGAAAGAAAAGGAAACCATGTGCAGAAAAATTATTCATTGCTTAGAATGAGATGGAGTAGAGCTCTTTGTAATAAGATGTTCTGGCAATTCAAAACATGGAAAATTTTTAATTGGACAAGAACACATCAGGGATCTGTAGAGATCAGCATATTGGGGTGACACGTCTTGACCAGTTAAAACAAAGAATATGGGCATTTGTTTCCCCTTATAAAAATGGCCTATTATTATAGAGGCAAACTGTAGGCAAAGTGTGATCTAATGTTTTTATTTCCTACTTGGCAATTTGATTTTTCTTTAGTCTGACAAGCCATTCTGCCAGTCTTTAAGACTGTTCAAACTGATGGTTTATAGTCATTAATGAAACTTTTTCTAAATCAACACTAAAGCAGAGAGTCAAGCATTTTATACATGCCAGTGTGCTTTAACATGTTCTTCAGTAAGTGAAGAAAAATAAAAGGCCCATGTCACAACTGAGGGGTCCCAAAGAAAATCTTGGCTAAATGTTAAAAGTATTTCTCTTAAAAGGTTGCTGTAACTGAAAGCATTAGTAGTACTGAGTTCCCCCGTATGGCTACCGTGTTCTAAAAGATCAATACAACACCATGTGGCATCCCTTTTAATGACTGCACAAATGGCTTGCAGAGAGGAAACTTATCCACTGAATGCAGTAAGTTTCCACAATGCCTATATTTTATGCTGCTTTCTAATGAGAAATAAACCAAAAGCATTAAATTTTCAAAAGCATTTATTCTTATTCAAATGCAATGTTAGTGCCTCATAAATACATATTTCTGTTAGAATAATTTCACCTGATCTAGTGGGGGATTGGACCTACATGATTTTTAAGGTTCCTTCCAAGTGAAGTCTTTCTATGATTCTATGAATTTGTACTTTGTGAATTGGTTATGGAGATAATATATGTCCTTTGAACCTTCATGGCCACATGGCTCAGTAAGGGCAGATATGCTAGAAGGGTGATCCTCTTACATATTTTACAGTCTTTCAAAAAGCCAGGAAAATATTTATAAGAGAAGGAAAATAATTGACGTTACTTATTTAGATTTTGAAATTGTCTTTCATAATATTCCTCACATTGATAATGAAATTTAGAAGGATCAAGGCGAGAGGCAGTTTGTTGATATGGACTGAAAACTGTCTAGAAAAGGTGACTGCTGAGATACAACAAATATATCCATAAAGTTTTTATGGTTGTCTGTGTGTAGCAGGTCTTGGAGGGGGGGGGGGGGGTGATAAACAGCAAGATAGCAAAATTAGATAGGTCAAGAAAACCCAGGCCAAACTAGGACCAATATGGGGAAACAGGCAGTGTAGTCAGGTAGCAATAAGAAAATCAATGCAACAAGAACTCTGGATGCAGCTGTAAATTACTAATCACAGCTCTCTAAGGATCACTGCATAAAAAGATGAGAATCAGACAGTAAATATTAGGCTACAAATATTAGGCTGGTATGAAGAAAAAACAGATTGTAAGCCCATTATAAATCGAGTAGGAATACTGTCCTGCTGTGCTAGGAATACTGTCCCCAGGTTAGCCTATCTCAAAATATAGTTATTCAAAGAGTACAGATGGGAGTAATAAGAAATATTAGAAAGAGACTCAGAATTCTGCACTAAGAAAGTTCAGAACTGGAACTCTATGCTTTACTTCCTAACCTACATTGTCTTATCCAAGTGAAGATTGGTGGCAAGGAAGATAAAAGGAATTTAATCTTACAAATAAGCATGCTTCTCCTTTTCATGCTTCTCACAGAGATTGTGGAGGAGAAATACGTTTTGTAAACAAATAAAACAATGTGATGATCTATACATATTAAATACAGTCTTGTAAGGAAACCAGAATTTTTGATAAAGAAGGAGCATTTAATCACTTAATCCTTGTCCCTAAGGTAGCAGGTACCATGCAGAACACCATTAAGTATGAAATACAAGTCCCCATTAGGATTCCCTTATGAAATAGTGCCTATTTGGGAGATTCCCTGAAGGTAAAGAGGATGAAAAAACCAAACTTGGACCATGCAGACCAATGGTGGCAGGGAACTGACAGATAACCATGAAAGGTTGCACTCCGCCACTTTTTTACACAGAGCTGATCTTTTGTATTTGAGCTAGATCTTGCATCCTCCATGAGCTTTCCAATATTGGCATACACACTCTTTCCTGCCCCTGGGTCGTGTCTCTGCCAGCATTCCAAATTCCAAAATTCCAATTCCAATTGGCAAACTCTCCAAGAAACTCACAGGCCTGATTTCCTTCTTAACCTCTCTCCCTAAGACCTGCTTATGTCTTCCAAGCCACTTCAGATTAGTTTACCCTCACACTTGCCCATTAAAAAAACACACCTCAATGTACATTTCACTCGACTCTTTTTTGTTTGTTCCTTCCCCAGTTAACACAAAGGTCAGGACGAGGTGAGTTCTTTCTGTACAGATGCTCATACTCCTCACATCAGGGGGAATAAATCAAATACAAGAGATCCTGGGGAAGGCATGGGGGGTTAGGATCCCTACTCTGGATTTCATGAGCTGGAAAGGCACACCAGTGGCTGAAAGGTGCTTTTCTTGCTCTAGTATGGTATCTTGACACTTAACTCCATATTTTAGGAGGAGCAAATCCAGGCTTTAGTTCCTATTTTCTGGCATCATACAATTCTTCAATGGAAAATGAAGCTTCTCCTGAAAAAAAAAAAAACAAACTTAGCTGCATTTGGATAGAACTTTGGGATAATTCTAAACTAATACTGCTTAATCTTGTTCATTTTGCACTCATAGTGCAAGAAAAGAAAAATTAAAAACATTCATTTCCCCAGATCAAATTTTCAAGACTTCCCTCTCTGCATGTTCCCTCTTTCTACTTCAACTCTCAAATATTTAAAATAGCCTCCCCTTTTCCAAAAGAGTGATTCTCCTCCCCAGCCTGAATCCTTAGATTTAGATTACAAAATTAACTGGGAGGAAGATGGTATAAATGACATGGAAAATATAATAAGTACATTAATGCTAGGACTGCCTACAAAACATCTTTATACTACATCCCTTCTGTGCTTCATTTTCCACTGCTCATTCTGCTGTTAACCTTTGTCCTATGCTGCTCAGAAAGTGCCCACATTATCTGAGTAGGGCTCCAAGCTTTAATAATTTAGTTATTGGTTTGAGCTGGCACAAAATGTGGCAGAACTGATGGCAGAAATAAGACCAAAATAGATTTGATGGATTTAATGGAGTGCTTGTGGACAAAAGTTGGCTTAACACATAAAAGATGGATTTTACTAGCTTGACAGCAAAATGAAAGACTGTATATACAGAAGATGGAGTTAACAAGGACTGATAATGGGAAGTGTAATGCAATAGACAAAACCACAGCCACATGGGGAAGAGCCTGGGCAGGTCCAGGACTGTGAAACACTTTGGGCAGTGCTGCTGGAGGTGCTCTGCTTAGCCACGGTGAATAAACAGGCAGAGACAAGTGTGCCCATAAGCAGCCTTTTGCTGCAAGCCACAAAAACGTACTCTTTTATTCCCACTGGAGCATGGGACAGAAGAGAATTGAGCTATCCATCCCCTGTCCTTTGACTCAACTGCCCCATAGGCGTGGTGCAGGCATTTGTCTCCCTGTGAGCAAGAGCTGCAAAGGACGTGGGGACAAGGGTGAGCCATGGACTTCGAAAGCTCCCAGATATCAGGCATCATATGGCCCCACACAAACGTGGGGAAAGCCTCTGATTTGTCATATTTTGCTTTCTCTTCTCTTCTCTTGTGAGGTTGTTTCTTTGTTTGTTTGTTTGTTTTGAGAGGGAAAGTCCTGGCTTAATTTCTGAGGGAAGTTTTACTTAGTTTTGTGGGAACTCCTAAATACAATGTTACCCTACATAAGTACAGCTTGATGTCGAGGTTGCAGATTCATCAAAAAAAAAAAACCCAAATTTTAATACTTGTATAGTTTTATAAGTTAATCTGCCCCACATACAGATTATTCTGCAGAGAGACTTCCCTCTTGCCTTCTTCCTTTGAGTAGGAGAAGCAAGAAATAGCATTTCTAGCTTTAAGGAATTGCAACACATTTCACTAGTTTCAACTGTGACTCCCTGAGCTGCAGCTCCAGGACAAGCAGTACCCAGCCTCCAGCTTCTGGGTGACTCTGCAGCTTTGGATCAGTACCAAAGAGGCTCAGGGATGCTTTTTCAGGCATGAAATCCTCCTGCATGCCTCAGTGAGCTGAGAGAAGAAAGGTGTGCTTTGAAGGAGGGAGTTCTTTAGATCTACTTCTTCATAAGTCATGCTTTCAGCATATTTTATTCTTCATAAATAACAAAGTAAAAAGAAAACAGAATAATATAATAGTCTGTCATTCAGACTGAGAATTTTGAACAAATTCACTTTGGTAAAATACCCCATCCATGCTGTGGCACACCACCTCAGCAGGCTGGATGGAAGGTGTGGCCAGTTTGAAACCCAGAACTTCAAGTGACCCCTGTTTTTCTGCTTTTGAGTACTCTTGTCTTATTTTCCTCACTAAGCATCAGTTATGCAGATTTGACTAAACACCATGGAAACAATTTTGCTGAGGTTTCTCCCAGTGTTTATTGCACAACTATTGCACAACTATCTCTAATTGCTGGCAAGCAAAATTACTTTGAGCAACAACAACAAAAAAACCCTAAATCAAATTTGAGATAGTAATTAAAAGAATTGGAATACTCAAGAGAAAAACTTTCTTTTTATTTTTACTTTCTGAGGAGATGGAAAGCAGGGAAGAGATTCCCCTATTTATTTTAATTATGAAAAAGTTTTTGGAACAAGACCTTAAAGAATACTGGTTAGAAAAAAAAAGCAACAAAGCAAATTTAAAAAGTAAAGACTTTTTAGCAGAAGCCAAAACTACAAACTACAAAGCTTCCAATAGAAAAAACCTGGACTGATGGAATGACAATACCTGGATGAAGCAATGGTTTAATTGCTCCATTTTTATAATGAAGGTAGAATTTTCATATTTACTTATTCATACTGATAAAATATTGTCAATCAAAACCTGCAATTTCATATTGATCAAAACATGGCAAAAACATGAATGGTGTGAAGGGATGAAGTTTTTCTTGTGAAGAAAAGGTGAATAGAAGTCAGTTCTGCTTCTCAGGGAGAATGCAGGTCACCACTTAAAAGAGAAGTAAGAATGGCGTGTTAGAAAATAGCTCAAGTCAAAATCAGTGATTCCCCTATTTTACTCCTTTTCACGAGAATCTGTATTTACATTCTGTATACGATGTTGAAATTGTTCCTAGCAGACATGGCAAAATACTGATATAAAAATCTTCCAGTGGACTCAAGGAACCCTGGAAAGGAGGTGCTGTTTGACCTTCCTGATATCCTTTTATCATTTGGTGACCTGCCCAGTGGATGAGGGAAAGACTGTGGATGTTGTTTACCTGGATTTCAGTAAAGCTTTTGCTGCTGGGTCCCACAGTATTCTCCCAGAGCAGGTGGCAACCCACGTCTTGGACAGGTGGATTCTTTGACGGGTTAAAAACTACCTGGATGCCTGGGCCCAGAGTGTGGTGGTGAAAGGAGCTTCATCCATTTGGTGGTTGGTCACTATTGGGGTTCCCAAAGGCTCAGTATTGGGGCCACTCCTGTTTAATGTCTTTATCAATTATCTGGATGACGGGATTGAGTGCACCCTTAGTCAGTTTGCAGATGGCACCAAATTGGGTGGGAGTGTTGATCTGTTGGAGGGCAGGAAGGTTCTGCAGAGAAATCTGAACAGGCTGGATCAATGGGCCTGAGGCCAACAGTATGAGATGTAGTATAAGATGAAGTCCTTCAGTTCCTGCATTTGGGTCACAACAATCCCCAGCAGCACTACAGGCTGGGGGCAGAGCGCCTGGAAAGCTGCCTTGTGGAAAAGTGTAGGCACACAGTTTGTGGTAATTGGGAGTGGGGCTGTGATCAAGCCTCATCCTAATGGGCTACAGCTGTGCAGGACAGGTGAACAGTATTGAAGGTAATGAGAGGGAATGATCCCTCACATGCGTCCAGCGCTGAAATAAACATACTGTCCCTACAAATCTTTATTGGAATTGTGGGGTCTTGATTTTTCACCACAATTTAGTTTAGTTCACATGATGGTGTTTGATGATCTTGGAGGTCTTTGCCAACCTAAATGATTCTATGAATATACAAGCATTTATTGAACAAGAGAATAGATCAGGAAACAAAAATACAACTCTTCACACACACTCCTATACCCTCTTGAAATGAGAAGAATTAAAGGGCCAGTGCCTGAGACAAAATACCCTTATTTTGCAGGCTGAGCCTTCAGGCTATTTGAGTAAGTTGCTCTAGAGGATAATACCCCCCAGTTTGACTGTCTCTCAGTTCCTTATGAAAAGAGTCCAGAAGGAAGCAAAAGAGAATCCCTCCCTCCCCCTCCAAATCTGTGACAAGGTTTTTTATGATTTATGTGCTGTGCTT